>NW_007728250.1:152307-171211 GCF_000696425.1 Galeopterus variegatus | reverse complement strand
GTTAAATGATAATATGGTAAGCATTATATTTTAAACCTAGAAAATGAGGTGGAATATATCAAAAGGACTTCAAATCTAGCAATTGCAATTTTTATTAACATATAAATCCATGTATTTTCACATTCAGAATATTGCATGAAGCTTACTACTCTTCTTTAGATTATTTTCCACTAATGAGGTTACTTAGAAAAAATGAATATATCCTTGTTTGAAATGCAGTTTTTAATATGCTATTATTGATTAAGAATCAGGCAAAACCATCTCTAGTCTTTGCTTTGTTCTAAGCTTTCTCTGTGATCTTGGATCTACAACTTGCCCCCTCTTTACAAAGGGGTTAATTACCTATCTTGCATTTTTTGAGGAATTGAAATAATCATAATGAAAATGCTGTGATAAAACTATAAAGCCCCACACAAGTAGGGATTATTTGTAAATAATAAATTCTCTTAGTGGGATTTTTCTGCACTAGTCATTTATCAACTATTTATTGAACATTATTCTGTACCAGGTACTGTGATTGACACATGAAGTTACACTTATTTTTCATGTAATCTTCTGGCGTTTGCTTAACAGGTTTTAAACTGCACTTACAAAGAACTTGAAAATATTTTTCAGTTTTATCTTTCTTACATAGTTATAAAATATGTAGTATTTTTAAGTGTTTCCTCAAATATTATTTTTGCTTACTTCATGCAATGAAGTCAGAAGATGAACTCCTTAATAGATATTGCAAGATTTTTTTGTTTCAGTGCTCTAGTTTATAAGTTTTCTTTCACAAATATAGTATACATATAATGTAAATAGTTTTATGTTTATCCTTATCTTGTTGAGGAGAGGGGCTGTGCGGACCACTGATTACATGCAGGAACTTCTATTATAAGTAGATTTTCTTTAGCACTGATGAGGAGAAAGTTCTTCACATGTGAATTTGGAAGTAAGGGAATCTCACAGGAAACTCCTTTTGCCAAAAAGATTCTTATATGCTTGGCCTGTGAGTGAAGTGGTTAAGAAGATGGCTCTGGTGGTAAGGCTGAGTTTTAGGCTTTGTTGTGGCACTTTTTTGCTGGGTGAGTCTTGGCAACATACCTAACCTTGCTGAACCTCAGTTTCCTTATCTGTCTGGTGGGAAGAATGAAAGCTGTGCTTTGTAGGTTGCCCATACAGGCCTGAGGACTGGCCCAGGAATACAGGAAGCATTCCAAATGTTAATTCTAAGGTTTCTCTGACCACAGGGCTTGTTTCTTCAGTCCTAGGAGGAAGCCTGTCTGTCCTAGTGTATAGTTCATATTTGAATGGTTACTGATTAGATTTGTCTCATAGAGGGGACTGGGGTTTGCTGTAGTTGTCTTTCTTAACGTGATGTGAATTATTTCTTTGGAAGGGGTGAAGGAGTTCTGAATATTCTCATCCTCAGTTCAGTCTTCAAGGACAGAACCGTGTTTACAGAATAATGCCACATCTTGCATAAAGTGTTTCCCAGTCTGACGTGAGCATGCAGATATTCTTTCATTTTTCTCCAGTCCTTTTTCTCCCTGCCAAAGTAGATCATCTCTGCCCTATAATGTGATTGGCAGGTAGCATATGAGTGCTCTTTCTTCGTGAGGTGAGAGTTGTTTCTCATATATAATTTAGATAATTGCCCATAACCCCAAGTTGTGGGGGCCTAGTGTCATAATGAGCTGGGAGGCTGGACGTGACTTGGTGACAGATGATAGGTAAGAAGCTAATGCTAATGTGGGAGAAACTGGAGAAGAAAAGAAAGCTCTGAGCTTCCTATACAGTTACTTCCAAGGTAAAATACAAATTAACCCTTCCCATTTTTAGGATGAATCCAATAATGTTAATTTTTAGTAAGTGAGTGTGATATGATATTGAAACCTGTTTATTCAGAACTCAAGAGCTTAAAAGGACTCATGTTTGGGAATACTGACAATATAATAAGTATTTGACTACAAATGTGAGAATGACAATGAAAATTTACCTAATTTGTGATGGTGTACTTATTTCTAAGGGTAATATAATTTATATATGGCCATGCTTTCTCTGTACTCTACTTAAAATGTACATAGATAGGAGTTTGTATGTCTGTCAGGTAAATTTGTACTGTGATGCACTTGAAGAACATTCTGTGAATCTCTAATTATGTTAAAAATTATTTTCTTAGTGCATTATACTCATTTATATACTCTACACATTTAGCTTTTGAATAGATTCCTGGCATGATAATTACATAATCACTCAGTACAGTAGAAACATTATTATGGTCAAATACTAATTAGCTACTAAAATGAAGCAAAACAGACCCTAGTTCACAGCTTATTATAAAAAGTGATTTAATGTGGTATAAAACCAAATGTATGGTTGAAATTATTATTTGCTTTAAGTGTGAGTTATTTTTTTCTATGGGAAGAAATCAGTGTTCTGGATCCTTATTACCTAATTTATTGCTTGGGTACACGTGACATTTTATTATCACAGCCCTCATGACCAGCTCTGTGTCTGGAGCATCCAAAGAACATTCTCGGCTCAGCTGCTACAGTCGCCTGGGTGTGCCTCAGGGCTTCTACAGAGTTAGGAGACTGGCTTGAGTCTTCAGGCCATGGTTTTCTAGAGTTCTTCACATACTAGCTGTGTAAGCCTCTAGGAATATGGGTTTTAGTAGTAAATCACTCTTTTCTGTGGTTCTGGTGCAGAGAATGTGACCTTTAACCATTTTTCTTTCCTGGTGCACCATAGGAGTATAACATAGTCCTGTTGATAATAATAAATCCTGGCAGTTGTGATTCTCCAGGTGTGTTTGTAATAAGAGAACAGTCAGGTGAAATGTAAGCTGTGGTTGGGGGGACAGGGGAAGGTGCAAATAGGTTGAGAAATTCCACAGGTAAGTCTGTTTAGCACACCTCTCAAGGGGGCATCACTGGGACTCTCCGTGAGAATTTTTTATGTGGATAACAGGGGTTTTATCTACTACTAGGAGGTTTCAGTACTCTTTGCAAGTTTATGACTACCGGGCTTCAACTGTTTTTCTCTAGTATGAATATGGAATCTCAATGAACATAAATGATGCAAATTAAGTCTTGTTATCCTGATACATACTGTAAGCCTAACAGGGATTAGAGACATTCTTATTATATTGTCACCTTTCACATCTCAGAATATTGTTTAAACCATAAATGCTTCTGCTGTTAACAATTCATGTCACATGTTTTACAGATTTTGTGGTATATACTTTCTTTTCTTTTGTTCTCTCCTGTCGTCCTTCACTTTAGTTTTGGTCACTGAAGGTATTCATTTTATTTCTTAATGAATGGTTTAAAATGCAAATGAAAGCAAAAATATATAAATATATAGGACACGTATGCAAGGTGAAAGAACCCTGATAGGCTTTCTGATGCATTATGTTAGACGGATTGTAGCTTGCTTCTACCATCTGTAGCTGCTATATGTTGGGTGAGAGGCAGTTGTTATCTCACTATTTCGTTCTATGTTCCTGCAGTTACAAAATTGTATAGGAAAAAAATTTTTAGATTATGAAAATATTAACTAGTGAATCAGCTAGTTTTATTATTAGTCAACCATCCTATTTAAAATACCCTTTGATTTATTTGAAGATAATATGATGCAAATTCATTATAAAGTAAAACCATGAATCTTGCAAAGGATGTGGATTTCAACGTCTGTGACGTGATAGTCTAGAACATTTCTATTGACAGGCAAAGCCATGGAACTATGCAGGTCTGGCAGGTTTGCTGATAAGAAATCAAGGATGTTGGATGCTTCAACTGAGAATTATTTGAATATCAGAGGATTGAGAGAGGACGTTAAAACTATCCTGTAAAAATTAAATGTTACATGATGGATGTCATAATGTGCTGGTAAAAATATTGGAAAAATTCTACCAAAAATTCAGTTTATTCATTTTTTGTTCATACTAAGAGTTGCACATAGTTGCAAATATCACCAAATCTCATTTCTGTAGTTTTTACTTTCCTTTTTCTACCTAAGTGCCGATCAGATCTTTTCTTTAACTGTTACTTATTATAAAATTTTTGCTTCTATTATAAGTAGATTTGCTTCAACTGACCTTTTTTCCCAGAATTGACTTTCTTGAGTACTTAAGGGTCCCTATGTATAAAATATGTGTCTTATGTGATTCTTCATATATGACTGAATTTCTGTGTTTTAGTGGTTTAAAATGAATGTGAGATCAGATTTTTAATTGGAATTAATTGTGGCTAAGTTGCAAACAGACAAATTACGAATTTTTTAAATCAGCGAGATTAGGCTGGTATAGGGTATTAGTTATATAGACCAATTCTTTTAGAAAGATGAATAAAAGCATATTTTTATGTCACTTTCTGGGATGTGGAAAAAGCATTATGACAAGTTTATTAATGTCTTCCATTTGCAAAACATTTTATTCTTTAGAAAGTGCTTTTGAATCATTATTTCATTACCCTTTGTACTGTGTGGTATTTGTTATGATAAAGATGACTGTTCTCTGAGAATTCTACCAGAATGTTCCTTTTAAGTCTTCTCCATGTGTTGGCTGTATGACTATGAACTGAGGTCTTACAAAGAGTGTGGAAGAAGTAAAAATATTTTGAGATCCCAATAGTGAAGCAGTTGTTTTTGCAGGTACCTTGTGGTCTATAATCCTTTAGAACAAGACCGAAACTCAGTCGTCTCAGTCTACGTGAGTTCCCCCACGGTGCAAGTACTCTCTGCTTCAGGAAAACCTGTCGAAGTTCAAGTCAGTGCAGTTTGGGATGCAGCAAGTACTATTTCACAAACAGCCTTTGAGGTATGTTGTGGCTACAGAACTTAAAGAGGCATCATAAAAAAAACATAGCCAGTGTATAGTTTATATATATATAATGGTCCTGTGATGGCCCTATTGAGCTGTCAGGTTGGTGTATGTGAAGTGGTGAAAGTTGTAAATAATGGAGAGTTTTTAACTGGCCAGTTAAATGACACTAAAGGAAAATAGATTTTATGTTCCCAAAATGTTAACATCTTTGCTAGTATGTATAGTATGTTATTATTAGTACATGTTGTTAGTACGTGTATTATATGTCTTTGTAAGGATGTATATTGTTAACTTTATTCTGAAGTAATGAAGTAATTATTACTCATAAAATTTTGAAGTTTTTTGTTTAACTCAATCTAATGACAATTATGCATGTTGAATTTGAGATAAGTACCTTAATAATTTTGGATAATTTCAACTTTTAATTGCAAAGGTGACTTACATCATGGAAGGGAAACTTCCTAAAGTAATTAAGATGTTTCTTTTCTGAGATATAATTATGGAAAACTTGGGCTCATTCAATAGATTTTTTGTGTGTGAAAGTTTCTTAAAATAAGCAATATTAAACTGAGTTCCATACCACTATAGAGGTTAGACTTTTAGAGTCTGGAGTGCAATGTAAACTGTATTTCTGGAGATGTAGCCATAAAGCAGGAACTCTAAAAGACTTGCTTCTGCTTGTCAAAAGTCATTGCTGGCTAGTCTAATATATGCATAATCCTTTGGATAGAAAGGAAAAGTATAATAAAAGTTTTGGTCAGATTTTACAGGAAGCATCCCATCTAGAAAATGGAACCATAGCTCCTGGAAGGCAGGGGTCATATCTTATACTGTGTGCATCTTTTATGCCTTGTTCAGGGTCTGCTAAATCTTGAACATTTGATGGCTGGTGTTGACTGAACTAGTATGTTTAATATTTGTATTATTATGTTTACCATTTTAAAAATATATTGAAATATCACAATATTGTAAAGAAATTTCCAATAATTAGGAAAAATCGTTGTTTACAATAAGCCCTTGCCTTCTTGGAGAATTTCCTCCTCTGGGTATCTATTAAGAAGAGCATGGTAGAATGATTGAGGATGATCATATAATTGCACATATTGTTTGCAAACATTAATGCCTTTGATAGACCTACCAACTTCAGGTTATTAGTTTTCCTGGTAAACTGAGATGTGGGTGTTTCTTTTAGTCCATTTCTGTTGCTTATAACAAAATACACGGAATTGGATATTTATAAGAAAACAAAACTTAACTGCTTACAGTTTCAGAGGCTAGGAAGTCTAAAGTCCAGGGTCTTGATGGCGTCAGTGATGCAGGGTGTCACATTGTGAAATGGTGGAGCAGAGAGAGAGACAGTTTCTCCTCTCTCCTCTTTTGAAGCCTTCAGAACCATGCCCCTGACAGCCATTTTTAATCCATTCATCATGGCATGATCCTACAATCTAATCACCTCTTCAAGGCTCCAGCTTTCAATTACCATAATAGGATTTCCTACCCTCTTAACAGTCACAGTGGTGGCCAAGTTCTAATACATAAAACTTGGGGGACACAATCCAAGCTTCAGTGAGTTTTGGGGGGGCATTATTCAGTCGACTACAATGTTATACCCATAAATTATCAAAACATTTATAGAAGTATTATATCCTCTTTTTAAAAAATATGGTACTTTATTGTTTTTACCAAAATAAGTGGTTTGCCTTCCAGTAGGTAACATATCTCTTTAATAAATTCCCTCCCCTATCTTTTAAAGGTATCTTTTCTAGCACATATACCGCCATTGGGACTGAAAGTGTATAAGATTTTGGACTCAGCAAGTTCACATTCACATTTAGCTGATTATGTCTTGTATAATGATGAAACAGAAGATAAAGGAAAAGGAATTTTCAACATGAAGAAAATGATAAGTACTGGAGAAACTATAACTGTAGAGAACTCCTTTATTGCACTTTGGTTTGGTCAATCTGGGCTTATGGAGGTATGTTCTGAATAGTTCTGAAAACTAGAAAACTTTCCACTTTTACTACAACATGTGCAGATTAGTTATGCAAAAAAGAAAAAGGTCTTCTTAAGTAGGGCTGTATTAAAAACTCTGGGTGAAAGGATGGATGAGCAGCTATACCTTGAATGACCACTTGCTGCTGACAAATATGGTCTGTGGGTGCTGCTGCTCTGTGGACTGTTATTACTGATCCACAAAATAATTATAAGAAATTATGAATGTTTAGAAATGTTTATGGAAACTTTGAAAGCAATTTCACAGTGGAATACCTATTGAATCTAATTTTTAAAAATGGGTATATATTTGGTATACCACTTTAAATTTAATTTTAGTTTTTAATTCACTTCTACTGTATTTTACAAAAATATTGGTCCATATGTGTCGAAAATAAAAATAAACCTCCTACAGAAAGTTTGAGAAGCACTGCTTTAGAACGTCTCAATTTGTATATCTCTTTGTTCCTTTATGAAATGTATTCTAACTTTTTATTCCTATTGTGAAGGTTTTAAATCCTAAGGCTAAGTATAAAATTTTGAGTGTTCAACCAAGAATCGTGAATATTAGAGGCTTAAATTAGTATTTTTCAATCTATCCTGAAGTAAATTATACGTGGAACCAGATGTAATATGATTAACATCTTAATAGTGAGTTGCTTAGACAGTTTTCTTTTTTGTTTTTAGAAAATGATAACTAAAGAAAACGGTAAACACCATACAATAAATGTGCAGTTTTCATGGTATGGAACCTCGAGTAAAAGAGACAAAAGTGGAGCCTACCTCTTCTTACCTGATGGTAATGCCAAGGTAAGTAGTGCCAGTGAGAGACAATTGGAATAAATACTTACTGAAAGAGATTGAGGAAAAAAATAAGTATGTCTCATTATTTTATCATCTGCTTATTTATTAGGGTTAGATGAGCTTTTGCTTAGCAATTTGTAGATGAAAGTTAGATAAACCAGTACGAGGGCACTTAAAAAAGTTCATGGAAATCCAGAATGAAAAGGGTAATATTAATCTTTCTGTGAACTTTTTGAAGACCCCTCCTAGTTTTTCAGAATTAAAATTCAGTGCAGAGGCTACAATGAACAAATGCTCCTCATGGAAAGAAGCTAGATTGGACTTAGAGTTAGGGTGTCGTTATGGTGTTTTATGTGTATGCAGTGTGGTGTATGTACAGACACATAATTCATAACCGTATGGGAAAAATAGATTGCTCACTAGACCATTTTTCTCCTTAACTTTTTAGCACTTTAAAAAATATTTTTTTCCAGGCCGGCCCGGTGGCGCACTGGATAGTGTGCCGCTTGGGAAGCGCGGCGGCGCTCCCACCCGAGGGTTCGGATCCCACATACAGACCGGTTCCCGCTCACTGGCTGAGCGAGGCGCGGGAGCAGCACCGAGGGTTGCAATCCCGTTGCCGGTCCCCGGTCCAGTACGGGGGCAACACTGAGGGTTGCGATCCGTTGCCGGACACAGAAAAAGACAAAAAGACAAAAAATATATATATATTTTTTTCCCACCATTGATTATAAAGGTAATACTTACATGCAAACTCTGACACATTTTTAAAACGCAGAAAACTGGAAAAGACAATAAAATTTACCAACTAGTGTACAACCCTGTGAAAACCACTGCCAGCATTTTGATATATTTTCATTATTTTTTTATTTTATGCATTTTCCATTTCTTCCATTTTCAAGTTTTGTCTTACTGCACATACATATTTTATTTTTCATTTGTAACAGTGCTCACAATCTGATGGCATGGTTTTTTAAAAACACAATTTTAAGATACACTTAAAGTGTTTAAGAATTTCCTAATGTTGCACATGTGCTTTTTCTTTTAATTCTTCACTATTACAACATTATGGTAAGCTTTCTCTGTAGTATTGTTTTTATGCAATTTTGATTATCCTGAATATAACTTTCTAGAAGAGTCATTTTGTATTATTCTACAAAGCCTTTGAGGCATTTTGGTACATATTCCTTATCTTCCCTCTAGAAAACCTGTATAAATATTCACTCCCACCAGTGTGGTTTTTTTTGTTTTGGTGGCTGACAGTATAAGAATCTGAACCCTTGACCTTGGTGTTACCAGTACCACCCTGCCAGCGTTTTCTGAGAGTAAATCTCTAATACGATCACTCCATTTACTGAGAATTAGCCATGTGTGTTAGTCTGTTTTGTGTTGCTATAACAGAACTAACTGAGACTGGGTAATTTATTAAGAACATAGGTTTATTTGGCTTACGATTCTGCGACGGCTGCATCTGGCACAGACCTCAGGCTGCTTCTACTCATGGCTCAGGCTGCCTCTACTCACGGCAGAAAGTGGTAGGCAGCTGGCAGGTACAAGCAGATCACATGGTGAGAGGAAGCAAGAGAGAGAAGGTGCCAGGATTTTTTAAGCAACCAGCTCTCGTGGGAACTATTAGAACGAGAACTCACTCAGTACTCCCCCCACCTAGGGAGAGCACTAATCCATTCATGAGAGATCTGCCCCGGTGATTCAAACTGTCACACTGGGGATCAGATTTCCACATGAGTTCTGGGAGGACAATATGTCCAAACTCCATCACCACGTTAAAAGTTTTGCCTATAATAATAGGTTAACAGAAAAAGATTTTCCTGTTAAGATTTTTGTGATTACTAATGAAGTTAAACTTTTTTATATACATTCCTTTATCTTTCATATTTCTTTCGTGAGTTTCCTACTTAAATTCTTTGGCTGTTTTTCTATTTATGTGTCCTATTGATCTCTAAGTACTCTTTATGAGTGATAAAATTAATCCTTTTCTCAGTATGTTGCAAAATTATCCCTCAACGTATCACTTAAATTTATTAGATATTTTATTTTTCCTTTATAGTAATTTTTAATTTTTGTAAAGACAATTCTGTATATTTTTTTCTTTAGAGTTTTTTCTTTTGCCTTTATACCTTTATAAGTTTTCTCCACCTCAAGATCAGTTTAATATTCTTCTCATTGTTTTGTTGCCTAGAGACCCATCTCCTGAGAAAGTTACTTTTGTTGTACAATTTAGGGAAACCTACTAACCTAAATCAAATATTAGATTTTAAGGGATCGTGTAGGCCATGCTGAGGACTCTAGTTGTTTTTGGTTGTTGTATTTTTTGTTTTTGTTTTTGTTTTTTAAAATCAGTGAGGAATTAAAGGTAAACTACAGCTCATAGTAAGCATTCCAGAATGGGCAGGGGATCCTAAACGTTAAGTTGTGTCAGTGTTTACTCACTTACCAGCTTTTGTCATTGGATAGACTTTTTATTTTGATTGACTGTTCTTAACACTTTTAAAAAAGGTAGCTGTGCTTACTACTGTAGCGTGGAATATTATGAATGGATAATAGTAACTAATTTATTTAAAACTATCTTTAAAGAGCTCTAATGTCAAATACAAAGATAAAGAGAATTGCCATATACTTACAAAGAGAAAATGAAAGAACATCAGGGAAAGAGTCAGCTGAGAGTATCAGAAAAAGGCAGGAGCATAGAAATCACTGTCCCAGGTTCTCATCCCTCCCTCACTTCCTAGCTATGCGGTAATTAGGTATAAGAACTGCATAAAGTGTTAAGCATTTTATTAATTTCAGAATACTTTTCTCTAGCCAAAGAGGTAGATTTGGAAGAGAATTACACAATTTTTCTGAAAATCTTAAACAGCTTAAATAGTTCATATTGCAAACCTAGCTTTGCATGCTGTTGTTGAGCCAAGGTATATAATACTTAAAATATAATTCTTAATAAGTGCTTTAAATTTGTTCCTGTGTCACATAAGTTATGTGCTTTATTATGTATTTTCTGTTTTGGTTTTTTTTTTTTTTTTTTGGAATTTAGATTCTAAATAAAGAAAACTGAACCAGTGTTTTCTAAGTAGTTTTTTTCAACTTTGTAAATTTGCTTTATATTCAGCTAGTTCTTTCAAGTAAAAAGGCAGAATGTTTTATAGCTTAGTAAACCTTATTGTGGTTAAACTGTATCTGAACCTTATTTCCTGTTGGCTTAGATGACTCCCTGTAGTCATCCTTGCCTCCTGCCCAGACCCTGAACATTAGGGGGCCATTGTTATAATAAATGTTTGCCTGGGTAGATATCACTGCTTTATTTATTTATTTGTTTGTTTGTTTATTTATTTATTTATTTAAGGGGGCCATTGTTATAATAAATGTTTGCCTGGGTAGATATCACTGCTTTATTTATTTATTTATTTACTATTTATTTATTTATTTATTTATTTATTTATTTATTTATTTATTATTATTTGGCGGGAGCGCCACTGCGCTCCCAAGCGGCGCACTGTAGCAGTGCGCCACCAGGCCAGCCCCGATATCACTGCTTTAGAACGATCGCTATTTCTAATAAATAACTATATGGACAATATAGAAGGATTTTAGTTAGAAATTTTCATAGCTGGGAATAATGCTTGTAGATCATTTAGCCCAATCAAATTGTAAATATTTTTATCTTCTATTTTCAGCAATTGTTTTTTTAATAATAAAAAGTCTTATGTTCAATTTTTATAATACATGCATATTCTGATACTTTGTAAGGTTTGATTTTCATATAAAATTGCAAATATCGGGTGATATATATTTGCCGTTTTGGAAACTATAATAAGCATTTCTTGGAAAAGTTTAGAAGCCAAAACATTTTTCCTAAAAATGTCATTTCCTCCCCAGCCTTATGTTTACAGAACACTGCCATTTTTCAGAGTGGTACATGGAAGGATTTATTCAGAAGTGACTTGCTTTTTAGAACATATTACCCATAGAGTCCGACTGTACAACATACAGGGTAAGAAAACCGAGAAACACAGTTGTGAATTCTTGTGTCCTTTTTAATAAACTAGCAATTGGTTTTTGGAGATGATATCATCTTTCTAAACGGGACATCATATTTGTAGTATGATTTAAGATATAATATTACCCTTTGATGATAAAAAAATGGTAAAACATTTTCCTCCCTACATATACATACATGTTCTTTTCTTCCTTATATCTTCTTGTTCCTATTACAATATTTGTATTATTCATGAACTCATTAACTAGAAACTTTATTTCTAAAACCTGAAAACAGTATAGTGTTTTTGTCTGATTTTATGTAATGGGAATTATATATGGCTTTCAGTTAGTGGACCACTGATTAGCTGTGAGACGCACACACACACACACATACATGGCCTGCCTCCTTAAATATAGAATGCATTGCAATAGCATGTATCACTGGTATGTAACTTTTAAAGGAACAGTGTTCTAAACTAGTTCTGTTTGTTTTCATCCCTTTACCTGGGTATACTATAAAATCAGTCAATTATTTATTCCTTATAAACAGTATTGAGCTCTTTATTAACCAAAGCGATAGCAACTAAGCTTTTGATCTTTTTAGGAACTTAACTGTGGCCAGTGGAACTGATTATTTTATGGGATCTGGGTGGAGACATGGCTCTCAAACACTCTCATACTTGCACAGTTGTGTTGGTTTATTTTGAATTCAGTGTTTTTAAATTGGAGTACTTTTCTAACCACAAATTTAATCCTAGTAACCAAGCCATTTACCATGTTATCAACTGTCTTAGAAAAGGACCTCATAAAAATGCCACTTTAAATTTATCTTTGCTGTTTCGCTAAGCTGAAAAAATTAGAAAAGGAAAAATATCATATTTTTCTTAATCTTCATATAGGTAGAAAATACAACATTTCACAAATTAATGATAAACTATATGGACAGGCACTGTTTCCTTTTTAGGTATTGTGGGGAAGCAAAGGGTACTACATTAAGGGAATTTCTTAGATAGTGAAGCTCAATTTTCTGATTTCAGAGTCTGAATTTTATTTTTGCTTTAACTTCAGATTTCATTAGTTTGCCTTTTGTTAGAATTTCAGGTATGGATAAACTTTCTCATGCAACTTCTTAGGAAATATATGTTTTCAGAATAACCCATGATTCATAGGTTGAATCAAGGAAAAATAATATTAGACACAAACTTTGTATTCCTCAGTATGACTTCTACAGTTACTACAGTCACTTTGCTATTATAGAAAAGCCTGTAGTTCTGAAATAATCACTTCTTCCGTTTCCCAAAACCTCTAAGTCAGCAACAGTTTTTGACCATTTATTTGTATTCTTGTTTAAGCCATTGTTTAACACCCCTGAGAACTGTAAAATTACATTTTCAGCTATCACCAAAGGTTTCGTTTCATGGGTAGAAAATAGCATTATCATACAGAAGATGAACTCATCTAGTTTTAATTTTGCTTCAGACTGTTGTTTTTTAATGGAAAAGTTCTTCCATGAGTACACTGTGGTGCATGCTTTGGCATAGACCTGTGTCATCAAGTTCGAGTTACCATTGTTTTTCATCAGTTGTATTTAGAAATAGGCTGTGTCCCAGAGTAAATATAGAAGAAACTCATTTTAAAATTCCAACCTCTCAATCAAGTATATTTGATTAATTGCTTTTACTTTTATTTATTCATGACTTTCAACATCACTGCATTTCCTGAGCTTTTTCATATCAATGGCCAGTTTGTGTGAAGTAGATGGCCATCTTCTGCTGCTGGCCATTTTTTACTTTTATTTATTCATGACTTTCAACATCACTGCATTTCCTGAGCTTTTTCATATCAAGGGCCAGTTTGTGTGAAGTAGATGGCCATCTTCTGCTGCTGGCCATCTTCTGTAGCTCAGCCTGCTGTCATACCTCAGTGATCAATTTGGACTCCTCTGCTTACTTATTCCAACAAACTGCACTCATCAGAACCAAATTCTCAACATTTTTCCTCTCCTGTCTGCCACTGGGCAGTGATCTGTCCAATGGCTGATTAATACCCCATTAGCAGGGAGGGGCAGGGGCCAGTGAGATTTAACTGGCTTCTGGCCTTCCCAGATGGCAGTGCCACTCTCTATTACCCTTGGCATTTCTCCGGCTCTCAGTGGGGGCTGTTTCTATCTGCTGGCCTCTCTTTTGCGTCCTTTCTCTGCTTCATTTTATAATTTTCTTTTCTTGTGTGTTTCCCTTCTAGATGGTTTCTCTTCTCTTCCAGAGTGTTCTGGTGCAGAGACTTAGCTTTTAGGGATTGCCTGTTGGTCAGGTGCCTCTCTTTTATCACCAAACTGACCAATCTTGGCACTTAGAGCAGCCATTGAAGTTTTGGTTCTTATGTATTTTCACTTTTTAAAAAAAATTTTATTTTATAAAGATAACCGGTAAGGGGATCTTAACCCTTGACTTAGTGTTGTCAGCACCACGCTCACCCAGTGAGCCAACCGGCCATCCCTATACGGGATACGAACCCTTGGCCTTGGTGTTATCCGTACCACACTCTCCCGAGTGAGCCATGGGCCGGCCCTGTTTTCACTTTTGTTCAGTACTCATGGCTTGCTGATTCATTGCTGGAGAAATATTTGCAGACATCAAAGTATATTATTGTGCCAGTACTTGAAATCTCCAGAAGTCAATCTAGGTAATGGTGGTATTTTAAAAATGAAGCTTAATTAGTTACTTAAGAAATAGCGGTTGTCATAATAAAAATAAATACACAGAACTCAGATTGCCTCTAGATTTCTCAGTGGGTAGAATAAACTTAGGCTGAGGCATTTTCCCCCAGTATTAGATTTTTGTAGTTTAAAAGCAAAACACTTGAGAAATTTGTGGGAAATGATACATAAGTATAATGGGAAGTTAACTTAGAGTGCTTCTCTGGATGAGTTTTACTGTAGTTGCCTGGATTAAACCCAAAACCAGCATATATAAACTTGAAGTGACATATAAATCTCTTTCTCTCTCTCTCCCTCTCTCTCTCTCTCTCTCTCTCTCTCTCTCTTTCTCTCAGTCTCTCTCTCTCTCTCTCTGTCTCTCGCCCAGAGCATTTAATTTTTTTCCAACATGAAAGTAGTTGGTGGAATATGGATATATCAGAATCACCTGAAAGGCTTTCTTTCAAACTATATACCCTCTCATGTTTGTATTTGAGCTCCTCCCAACAAATCTCCCTCCTGGAAAAGAAAAGCCTATTGTGGAGATAAAGCCTTTTCTCACTAGTGTTTGTGACCCAACTCCATCTATCCTTTTCTTTCACACACCATTTCCTGAGGACTCAGGTTGTCTGGATCCTGGTTTATTGGTGTTTTAATGAAATTGCTAATCAAGGCTATGATAGATATATGAAGTTGTCAGAGTGTTTGACTCTATACGTGTTCCAACTACCTTGAAAGGGTAATCGATCTTCGGGCATTTGGTTATGCAGTGCCAAGGCAACTGTATTAAGTACTTGCAAACTCCCTAACATTCTAAACTTTGGTCTCCTGTAAACCAGGCATCTGGATAATTGACCAAAATTCATAGATAAAATGTCGCTTTTTGTCTTAGGTCAAAGAAATCTTCAGGCAACTTGCATACTTTTGTAGACTGGCTTTTAGTTAGTATTTCTTAAGATAACAAAAAAATATTTATTCTCAAATTTAACTTATTAAACTATTTTTGGATATATGCTAATTTTGCCCCCTTTAAACTGACCAGATACAGTTATTTGAATAAGTATTAATGAATGGAGCCTGTTATTAGTTCCAAATTTCTGATCCAGGAAGAAATGGGAGTTGGGGAAGAGAGATTATTAATATTTTATGATTACCAATTGTCATTGTATTAGATTACTAAACCAGTTAATTATACAGATTTTATTATCTCTCAGCAACGAGGGATAAAGAAACAGAAAATGAGTTAATATTATAGATTATCTGTCTTTGTTGAGTATCTATTTTTATTAAATCTTTCAAATTTAGTTTATTGAAACATTCTTTCAAAAAACTAAAGTAATGCAAACCTGACAAAATATCCGTATATTCCTCAGTGTCTATTTAGTTGCTCTTTGACTCTTTTCTCCCCAAAGTAACTTTTGCCCAAATTAAGCTTCAGTGGAAAACAAAATCAAGAACAAAAATCAAGTAACACTCTCTAAATTTAGTAAACTGTTTCGTCATTACTGATTTGAAACAAACTGAGGTGAGAAGGCTTGGTTCAACCATACTTTTGTTTTTGGTTTGATACTTAATCCTAGTTTCTCTATTTGCTTTTTCTCTAAATTCTGAAAATGATTAGAGGTGCAGTTGAAAGGTTCTCTCTTTCTTAGCATCATTTAAGCTATTAAAAAAAACACTGTGTTTATCTTTTCATTATTATTCAGACGTTGCATTCAAAAGTTTTCTAGAAATATTAAATGAGAGGAAGTCTTGTGCTCACCAGCTTTAAAAGCTCTACAAGATCAGAGTAATTTCAGAGGTTTCTAATGAAGTATAATTCTGTGCCTTATGTCAGGTTAAATAAGAGATCATTTATTGCACCCATAATTTAATGAAATACGCTTTTGGAGCTATTTTATGATTTCTAAAAGATTATTTAGTTTGTAGAAAATACCATTTTTCTGGGGGGAAAGGTGGGAGAGATGGGAATTAATTTTTCTTGTAGTATAATCATTTGACGGGCCAGCCCGGTGGCGCACTGCTACTGTGCGCCGCTTGGGAAGCGCGGTGGCGCTCCCGCCGAGGGTTCGGATCCCACATACAGACCGGCCGCTCACTGGCTGGGCGAGGTGCGGGAGCAACACCGAGGATTGCGATCCCGTTGCCGGTCCCAGTCTGGTACGGGCGCGACACTGAGGGTTGCGACCCATTGCCGGACACGAAAAAAGACAAAAAGGAAAAAAAAAAATCATTTGACATTAGTTTTAACCTTTACCAAATAGGCTACTTTAGCTTTTTTTGTTACTCTTATATTAGAAGAAAGAATAAGATATAAGCAGAAGTCCCTGTATCCTCTTATGTTATATTTGATATTGCTTCACAAAAAGTACATACCTTGCAGTAACTGAGTGATCAGTAAGTGACATTGCTAACTGTGGCTTCGTTTGTTTTTAAATCTGTAATTATTGGAATTCGGTGCCCTAGTTTTCTGATAGCAATAGCTACTTGGAAGAATTAGGTTGCTATGGGTTACCAATGTGTCATGTACATTTTCAATGGCACAAGTTTTGGTCCCAGATCTGTTACTGTATATATATTCAACTCATTTTTCCCCAGGACTGTGTTCTCCTAGGCAGGTGTGATTGAGTGTGTGAGTGCGTAAGTGCATGCGTGAAGAGTATGTGTGTATAAACCATGTTTCAGCCCTTAGGAAAAATATCTTAAATGCAATATTCTTGCCCTATTTTCCACCAACATATTATAAAATTACTGTATGTAATGGATTTGCTAAAAGAAAGCAAGTAGCCTGGAGGTAAAATGTAATGAACTGCCATCAAAAAGTATGGAAGGAAATGCCATCAAAAAGTATGGAAGTGTGACTGAAATGACTGAATAATTTTCTTGCACTGGCATATTTAGCAATCAAAGAGTTGCTTAGTTTTTCTCTGAGCAATTTTGAATAAATAAACCTACATGGATTTATAACATGACCTTTGACTTTCAGAGAGTCAAAATGAGCCTTATCTAGTTAAACATGTAAGGGAATTGCTCTGGGAATTACAGATCTGAATCCTTGTTTTGCCTCAAAGCAAACTAGAGTGACCTTCAGTTTGTCTTTTAATTTTGGGGGTACTCAGTTTTTTAATCTGTAAAAAAACTAGATGATCAATTAGGTATAACCATCAAAGAGTCTTCGTAAAACTTAGTATCATATGAATTCTCTTGTGCTTGACTCCCTGCTTCTAAATTCATCATCTAAGGACTCTTGAAATCTGGGGCTTCTATCCCTGGAGTCCGCCCACTTGTAAACAGGGTCTTAGAGCTTCACTGAAGTTGTTTTTATTTCCATAAGAAGATTCATGAGAATATTAAAATGGTTTGCAATCAATCTCTTATTTTTTTCCAGGGCTACATTCCATATTTAGTTTGATTTAAAAGTAAAAAGCATTAAGTAAGTTATGGCTGGGCAGACGTAGGTAATTAAAACATTTGGAATATCATAATATGCAATTGACTGCTAACGGTTTTTTTCCCTGTTAATTGGAACTTTTAAAAATTGAAATAAGTAGCTATGTGTTGAACCTGATTATTCCCTACAGGCATGAAAGAGAAGGTTATTTAAGGGACTATAAGCACATTCTGGTTACACAAATTCAGAACTTAGCGGTTATCTTGGGGGCTATTTGGCAGCAGCTGCTGCATTGAAGGTACAGCTTCTTAGAAGGGAAACATCCCCCACAAATGTGTGTTGCACTGAACTCAGTCGAAGGGCACACGGATGGCAGACATAGGGGAAGTGTAATGGTTAAGAGTTGAATCTCCAGTCAGCCGACCTGCATTTCTTTCCCAGCCCCCATCCCAGCTCTGCAGTTTACCAGCTGTTTCTGTTTGAACTTTTGTGGGTTACTACCTATCTGTCTTTGTGGTCATCATCCTGAAAGGGTGACAGTAACAGAGTCTACCTGAAAAGGGGATTACGAGGATTAACTGAGCTAATATACATGAAACCTGGCACATAGTGTTGTATCTACTTAAGAGGACGAGTAGGCCAATAAGTTGGACGGTAAGTATTATAAGAGAAAGAGTGGTCATTTACGGTTGGGAAAGTTGGGAAGATTTCATGAAGGAAGTGAGTTGTTGAGATGCTAGGTTTCGAAGAAATGTCTCCTGAAAGGGCAGAATGGAGAAAAAATATCATAAAGTGTGAAGTGGGGTTGGTTAGATCAAACTCCCTGATTCCTGAATTTGAAGAACTCTATGTCCCTTACATATTTCTAAGTTGACATCTACTTTTTCTTTATACATTTAAATAATTGCAGAGGATCTTATTTTTGGTATATTGTAAATAGTGACATTTAAAAATTAGCATATCCAATGGATGGCAATTTGATACCAAATCATGCATTTTTCAAAAGCCTGCACTAGCTCTTCTTTAACAGTCAGAAATTTTACATTGTTATTTTCTTCTTGAATTCATATTTTCAATCAACTTCCCCCACAGAATTTTATCTTTTGTAATATTTTTATGCTTGACACTCTTGTTATTGGTCAACCTTTCCTTCCTTTTCTGAAACAATTATAACTAATGGTAAGCAATTGGTCAGAAAAAAATCATAAGAATA
>NW_007728250.1:150631-151591 GCF_000696425.1 Galeopterus variegatus | reverse complement strand
TATGTTTTGGTATTGATTTTATTCTTAATTTTTATTTTTATAAATATTAATGCAAAGGAATGTTGTTCGCATAAATAAATAGTTGATAATGAAAGGAGTCTTTTAGTAGGAATATTATTCAATACTTTGAACTCCTTTTGAATTAGATGCCGTAAGTCATAGAGGGATCTATTATCAAACATTAATTTTAATCAATTATTCCTAATGATCTACTGCTTGACAGGCTGATTAGGAACACCTTTAATTTTGTTGAAAGCAAACAATTGGAATCATGTGTTTTGCAAAAATATTTATTAGTTATTAAAGTCCAATTAGACACCAATATTTCAAATTGTCTTTGTTCAGCACCCACTAGAGTTAGGGTGGGTAAAATGTATGTTTCTCTTTTTCTCTCTCCCCCCCCCTTTTTTTTTAAAGTTGGGAGAAGAAATAAGGAAAGAGTGGTAGAAAAGGAAAGGGAAAGGAAGAAACAGACCTGCCCCCGTGGCAGATCTGTTTCAGGCAGATCAGTGTGAGGAATAGTGATGGAATCCAAGCTTCCTGCTCAAAGGCATCTTGGAAAGGAGCGTGTTTGGGAGAATGTAAAGTAGATGAATTCAGAGTAACTCAGTGCTGAGGCTGTGTAGACTATTGTGATTATTCTAGTATTCTTCTCTCCCCTGACCTAGATGAGCCCGAACCTGGAGAAGGTACCAACAAAACTCCAGTGTTGTAAGCTATTTTATTCACCTGCCGGGGAAGTGCTTTCATTAGATCTTATCTATCTTGATTGTCTATTTTGAGGATAAAACTGCTTTATGTAAGTGTTATGTTCCGTCTAAAACAGAACTTCAAAAAAAAACTTGTTTTGGGGCCGGCTCGGTGGCGCACTGCTACAATGCGCCGCTTGGGAGCGCGGCGGCGCTCCCGCCGAGGGTTAGGATCCCACATACAGACCGGTTCCTGCTCACTGGCTGAGCG
>NW_007728250.1:147584-149916 GCF_000696425.1 Galeopterus variegatus | reverse complement strand
AAAAAAACTTGTTTCATATTGCTTTTTAAAAAAGTGTTTTTGACCCAGACCTTTAATTTGCCCCTTTTCATTATGCAGATTTCTGTTCAAATGTCACATCTTCAGGGAGTCCTTTTCTGACCTTCCACTATAAAAGAGTGCCTACCTACTACTCAGTTCTGCATACCTTTGTGTTATCTGTATTAACACTGATTTGTTTTGTTTTGTTTTCTGTTTTGTTATTATGTGTCTTCCCTATTCTCCATGAAGGAGAAACTTTATCTTGTTTACACTGTGGTCCCAGCATTCCATATGTCATGGTAGAAGCAGAGATCCTAACACACAGCCTAAGTGCTCCATAAATACTTATGAAAGGAATAAATTAATCAGAACCCTTGATTCCAGGTCCAGTGCTCTTTCCATCCCATTAAATATACGACTGACTATCTTGAAGAAGATGAATAAGATTCATTGACTAAATGATTGAGTCATTCATACATTGATTTACTTATCCATTACTTGATTAGTTCATTCATTCATTCATTGACTCATTTGTCAAACATGTACTGGGTACCTTATTGGGAATCTATCCACTCTGTGCAGAAAAGCTCAATGAATGAATTTCAGTTTCTATAGTTTTTCATTATCGGGAAAAAAAAAGCTTTCCAGTTTTGTTGTACATTTTTCAGTTACTAGGCCTTCTTCAAGTATATCATACTTAATTGGTACAATTTTTATTCCAAATTTGCAGTCCATATGATCAAAATGCTATACCTTTCCTATTATACATTTACTTTTTGACATTGTTGTGAGGATTATTAAAGTGAAAAGTATCAAGTATGTGGACTAGTGCCTAACTCAGAAGTGATTAGTAGTTATTTATTTGGTGTTTTTAATGAGTGAAACCAAGTGTTGTATTATCATTTTCCTAAACTTGAGACTTGGAATGAAATTTATTAAAATTTGTATTTATGAAAGCATATGTTAAAACTTACACTTGTGGAGAAATAGTCAATATGCAGTTTTAGAGACTCAGATCCAGTAGTGCCTCAGAGGATAAATTAGATTTTACAATAGATGATAACTCGAGTAAGGTAACGTGAAGAAAACGTTCATCCAAAATAAAACCATTTTTATTTTAGTACTTTCAAATAAGGGTAAGTTTTTGAAAAATATAGTCATGATAATATTTGCTTTTTAGAAGCAATATTTCCGTGTTGGCTTAGTCAATTTATCATTGTTGTGAGAATTGTCATTTAAGTTCTACCTGTTGAACTAAGCAATGTGTGTTAATAACCATAAGTGTGAACTCCAAGTTAAGTTGGATAAGGTATACAAAACAACAATGTGCAAAAGTAAATACATAATAGGAAAGGTGTTTTTTATTTTTGATGATTTAAATACAAGTCAAAATATTCCCAAAGTTGAAAGAGGGAAATATTTAAAATCAGAAGCCTGGATTTTTGTGACAGCCATTATTGTCCTACTTCTGCTGTGAAGCCATGGCTCAGCCACTCTCTGCTCAGACACAGATTGGAGGAAAAGGAATGAGGGCAACAATTAGACAGTGAAGTTCTGTTGTGCCCAGGAGCCGCATTTTTAGGACACTCACGGAAGACTTTGCTTTGAATCTTAGATGGATTTTTGGAGGACTTATTTTATATGATTTGATAGCCATATGTTAAATTTCAGTTAAACTTTTGTTTGAAGACTTAAATACCTCTTTCACGGTTCTCACCATCACTTTTTATTTTCCTAGATGGGTGTGGGCCAGTTGCTGTTATCCCATCCTGACATAGTGACTTGTTCTGATCACATGTTAAGTGCCACTGATAAGATACTGAGTTCCTGCTGGAGCACAAGTGAGGCTCTCTTTTGCTTTTTCTCCCAAGCTGTTGCCTCTCACTCCTGTGACTGGTTGAGTATGGTGAGAGTGGTGTGTTGCTTTGCCTCACAGGGAATGATAGAGATGCAAAAAGGATTACTCAAAGCCCATTTCTTCTGAGCAGTGAGACACCCCGAAGGGGTTAACTTCCTGGAACCCTCAAGAGAGAGGCATTCCTCCTCGGGAAATTAACACCTAACACCAGACTCAGGTTCTTACTCAGTATTTATTCTCCAGGCCAGAAAGTTACAGAAAAGGAACATATGTGGAGTTATGGCTAAGTATAGTTTAACAATAGAAGCTGGTAACATCAGTGAAATAACAAAGTGACATTCCATAATGCTGTTTGCAAAATGTTAAGTCAATCCACAAACAAAAGCTTGTTCTTAGAAAACATTTTCTTTCCTTACAGCAATTTCCTTAGTATGTTTACGTAACAATCAAGTAAGGTTAACCTGCACCAAGGAC
>NW_007728250.1:145234-146848 GCF_000696425.1 Galeopterus variegatus | reverse complement strand
TAACCTGCACCAAGGACATCTACCCTTTGAGCCAGCAATTTTGCTGTGTTACAATTCTATAGCTACAACAGAGACTTTAGCCTGGGGAAAGTTACCTGTCTTTTGCAAAGTTAACATTGTAATTTTAAAAGGTTAGGTTATATTTGAAATTACAGGGCTTTGGAAACTAAGCCCTGTGAAATACATTTGCTTTATAAATGTTAGTATACTGCACAGTGGTGCCTGATTTCTCAGAGTATATTCCTTGGAAAAGTATACTTTGCATTTCAAAATTGCTAGAATAAGATGATATGGAGATGCTTAGAGGGTTGGGCTAACTCTGGGATTCTGTACTTCAGGGTTGAATTAGGCTGCTGCTGATAGATTTTACAAAGATGTGACTGTGAAGAGAGTAGATAGTGCAGAGGAAATGATGCCTAGAATTCTCCAAAGGCCACCATCAGCTGCTGCTTAGAGCTGAGACCCTGACCTTTCTTGTGCATTCCTCAGGGTCTTTACAACCTCCTTGGGTGTTTCTTTCACATCATCTTCAGACATGGGGGATATGTCAGGGATGCTCTCCAGTTTTTCTCTCACCACTCTAAGGAGTTTTCGTCTTGGTTTCCTTAGACTGGTGCCAAGCCAGAGTCAAGAATCAAAAGATGCCGTTTCTTTTTGGTCCCCTCTCTCCTGATCCACCCAGTGGAGGACTGTAAGGCCAGACTCATTTTGAGAGTGACTCTTAAGTTCCTGTATGCTTTGGCTGCTGTACTCCTGAAACTGTGACATAGCTCAGCCTCCTGAGGGTGACCTAGTTGACTTTATTTCTTCCTCCCATCTTAGATAATAGTCTTCCTTTAAAAATGCTTTCAATTATCTTTATAGATACAAATAATACATATGCATACTCTTTTGATAAAGATTTCACACATTACAAATATGAAGTCAAGTCCCTCTGGAATCTGTATCTGTCCACATCCCCTCCTCAGGAGAGGTAGTACAGAAACATGCACAGATATGCACATGCACACACACACATGCTTTTACACCTGTAGAAAGCTATAGTTTTGTGTTTGTGTCTGTTTTCGTTATACAGTTTACCATATACATATACCTATACATATACATGCTGCATTTAGCATTTTTATCAGATTTTTCTCTGCCAGGACAGACAGCTACTTCATTCTTTTCATTTGCTATACAGCATTCCACACCATGAGTGTATCTGATTTTATTTATTCCTTTCCCTGTTGATGGACATCTAGCATGTTTTACTGTTTTTCACCCTTAGCTCAGTACACAGTGAACATGCTGGGGCATGCTTCCTGTGCTGCCCATCATGCTCATCTCAGCTAGATGAATGAGGAGGAACTGCTGTGTAACACAGTATGTGTCTTTAATATTTAGTATGTTTTACTTTCTTGGGTTCAAAAGTGAGTGTGCCATTTTAAAAGAGAATTTTGGGTTGTTTTAGGGAGGTTCTGGGTTCTGGCAAGCCTTGTCCCTTATTTAAATAGCTCTTATAGCAAATCAGATCCTAGTTCAGTGCCCTTTTCTCTTTAAAAAACAAAAAAACTGGGCCAGCCCGGTGGCGCACTGCTACAGTGCGCCGCTTGGGAGCGTGGTGGCGCTCCC
>NW_007728250.1:123234-144645 GCF_000696425.1 Galeopterus variegatus | reverse complement strand
GCAACACTGAGGGTTGCAATCCGTTGCCGGACACAAAAAAAGACAAAAAGGAAAAAATAAAAAATAAAAAATAAAAAAAATAAAAAACAAAAAACCCCAAAAAACTGGAGGTGTCCTGTATTGCTAGGGCAATTATCGGGGAGCAACACCGAGGGTTGCGATCCGTTGCCGGACACAAAAAAAGACAAAAAGGAAAAAATAAAAAATAAAAAAAATAAAAAACAAAAAACCCAAAAAAACTGGAGGTGTCCTGTATTGCTAGGGCAATTATCGGAATCCTGCTGATGTAGCCAATTGTATCGTTAGCGCTAGGGCTCAGGGCCCACAGACCCTTCAAACACTTTGTACAGACTAGGTCACAGACCCCTCACATGGCTGGCTGGGTCACCAGACCCCTCACAAGCAGGTCCATGAGCTAGGTAATTGGGAAAAGATCCCAGGAGCTGTTGGCAGATGACACGAGCTCAGTCCTCAGCTTCCTCAGTAGCAGCAGCAGCATACAGCAGCCTCCAGCAGCAGTAGGGGCCTCCTTATAGCCCCCCACCCCCACCCCTGGGGAACCCCGGGGGTGAGAAGGGGTGGTAGAGCTGTGGATCAGAGCCACTGCGGCCTCCCTGGGGCCCACCACCCCTGCACCCCGGTGGGGGGAGGAGGGGAGGATGCTGCTGTAGATCAGAGCCATTCGTCCTTTATACTCAAGTCCGATAACCCAGGACACCTTGGTGTGAGTCAGACAACCCAGGAACACCTGGGTGCCCACGCACATCCACAGACAATACCCAAGGAACACCTGGGCACACATGAACAGTTACATCTTTACATCAAATGCTTGGCAAGATTCTCAACATCCGAGGAAGCCCTGACCATTTACCCATATTTTCCCTACATCTCCTTTCTACTCAGAGTTACTGCAAAGCTTCTCTCAATCCTTGGTCCCAAAGTGACCTACCTCACCTCTGTCCAGTAGTTGGTCTTCTAGTGAGGCATGGTAGTTCAGAAGTTTAGTCCTGATTCTGCCAGCCTTGTGACCTGGAGAAATTGATTTTCTCCCAGGCTTAGGGTCAGGATTAAATGAGTTATTATATGTAAAGCATATAGCAGGCATAGGGTACATAGGAAGCATCAATACCTCTTGGCTACTGTCCTTCCTTCATAGCTCACACTCTTTAGTCAGCAGACATTTATAGTACAGTTTCTATGTGCTACAGCCATAAAGATAAGTAAGAAATGGTCCCTATCCTTGAGTAATTTATATTCTAACATGCATGCATTTGCCCACAATTAAAATCCTTATTACCTCATCTTTCTAGCTATTTAAATGTTGTCCATAGCCCAGTTTGCTTTTTTTTCATGTCAGCTAACTTTTTCTTTCTTTTTTTGTGGCTGGCTGGTACAGGGATTAAACCTTGGACCTTGGTGTTTTCAGTACCACACACTCTAAACAACTGAGCTAATAAGCCAGCCCTGTGTCAGCTAACTTATGCATGACAAAGAACAGTTTTTCACATCTTAACTATTTCTGTTCAACTTTGATTCATCACTTACCATGTGCCCAAAATACTGTTAAGGACTGGAATGCAAAGATGGTATGTAAGCCGGTCTGTTTATTAGAAGCTGACAGGCTTTAGGGAAAACAAACAAACTACCACCACCCTTGCTCCAGGGATGAGACTAGAATCTACAAAATCTACAGAAGAGTTTAGTGCAGTGGTATCTTCTAAAAGACTTGTTGTGACCTCTTTTTTACAACTTTTCACTTGTGAACTGGCTACCTTGTATTTATTGCTTGTGTTAATGAGGATAAACAACCTCCATTCTCTCTTCTCCAAGGGGTCAGGTGTTAGCAGCAAGAGGGTACTTACTTCTTTTTGTTGAAACCTGGGAATGGGATTACTCCTTTCTCTCCCCAGTGGACTAATCTTGTAAAGTGGAAGCTATTTTCTTTCCTGGGGTTGAAGAAAAACCGGAGGAGCATAGAAAACCCTGGCCATCCATGCCTGGGTAGAACCACTTTGGTAAAAGTAACACTTTTGCTGCCACATATGGTAGAGATCCAGCAGACTACTGGGTAACACTGGTTTATATCCCTGTTTCCAGGGACATTCTCCCTTCCATACCAGGAGCTTCTTTTCAAAAGGCACACCTGAGGGAATCCTGGATGCAGAATAGGAAAGGTTGGCAATTCGCTTTCTCACACATACTGTTCTTTAAAAAATAATAAAATTTCTTTAAGAACTGAACTCAGAGACATCTCCTTGCTTTTATGATCATTATAGGTTTTATTTGGTTTGTTCATAATAAGTATATTAAATTTGATCTTATTTTAAAAGTCCATCCTGGCACAGAATTTAAATTAATGTCTTTCCGAATTATGAATGGGCATAGAAGCTCCTTTTAAAAAGCTTTAAGTATTTGTTGCCACAACAGGATCTTAGTATAATACTAAGCTTGAGAAAGATCGTTTTCTCAACAGAAATAATTTATTATTGATAGAGGCGATGTGAAATTATTAATTTTTTCTTGAAGCATGTTCTTTGTAAATGTTTTCTGGAGATGCATGAATTGAACTTAGTGATGTTCTCCCTTGATAAAACTTTATTTTATTTCATGTATTCTCTTGACTCCTGAGAGAATATGCAGTCTAGAGAGAGAACATAAAATCGTGCTAAAAACCCTACAAATGCTTTCAGTACATTACAGTTTACTTTTTGTTATCTGCTATGTTTCCTAGTGGTACATGAATACCACCACCCTCAGTGTTACATTTTGTGTTTTAGATGTCTTTGGTTCATTTATAGATGGTTGTCTATTAAAATTTCATATGCTTTTCATTTTGGCTTTACAATAATATTCTGGTTGATGTGAGTATACTGAAAGGAAAGTTTGCATTTAGAGTAATATGTTTTCTAGTTCAAAGAAAATACTGTTGTTCTATCATCAGATTATGTGATTTTTTAAAAAAACTTCCCAATAGTGGTGGAGATATGTAGATCTTAAAACATATTTAAGATATATGTTTCTGGTAACTCTTAGAAGGAAATGTATGTGTGTTTTAAACTAGCAGAGGAGTGCTTCAGACTGTGATCATTGGGGAAAAAAAAAATGGCATCCCCCTTTCTCCAACCAAGGAGATTGTTTTATGAACATAGTAAGAAACTGAAGTTAGCTCCAATTGAGGTTGTTGAGTTGGAAGAGAAGCATATGCCAGAAAAAATTCTATGAGCATTCTGAAAATACTGTTCATAGAGGCTTCAGCCCATTTAGTATTATTCATCACCATATTATTTTTATTTTATAATTTCCAGTGTACTTTTAACATAAATCTATAGTACTTGGACTAGCTGTGTTTACATTCTTTTCCATAAACCCCACAGATTCAAACTTCTGTTCTTTAACTGTTTGCTGTCACATTCTGTAAACTCAGGGGATTCGTCTTGGCTCCTAGGAAAAAAGTCTTTCTTACTCTCTCTTTCCCCTTTCCAGGATTCTTGGAACCTCAAAAAACTTCAGCTTTATGAAATAGAATAGGTCCGGTCTTTCTTCTTACAACCACTTTCCTCATTTCTCTCTTCCTTTGAAGATTCTGTAATACCTCTCGTACACACTCTGTCTGTATTAAGAGCGTTAGATTTCTTCAACCTCCATTCTCCATCTCTGAAATTTACCCAAGCCTTCACTGAAGACCTGAAGATACAGTTAGGGTACAATGACAGATAGAAATGAGTAAATGCTTTTAGCTTATCAAAAAAAAAAAAATGCTTGATACATCTGGGACTTTTTCAGTCTGTCCTCTTCTTTATGTAGCAAATGGCAAAATGGATCACTTCTCTAAAATAGATTTAACTTGTGAGGAGCTCTCCAGATTATAGTCCACAAATACTAATATGTTAATATCAGTTTCAGCCATAAATCATCTCTTTGGATCTCTGTCTCTTTCTCTGGAAATAGATTGTGAATGTAAATTTCAAACACTCATAATTTGTAGCGTGTAAGGAGAGAATGGTGAAAAGATGGGCTAGAATGGCTGTGCTGGGGATAGTGTGCTCACAATGGGGGACTGGGCTGTAGTGAGCCAACCTTTTCTCATTCCATGTCCTCTTTCCTTTTGGAACTCATTGGAGAATCATATAAAGTTATATGTCATTTGCATTTATCTCATCCCAATCTCTGCATCCTTTTTTTGAATTATGTGTGCCCCTGAATAAATGCTATCTACCATCCAATATTAAAAAAAAGAAAAAGAAAAAGATAAAGTGTGACAATATTTAGTATATGAGAGATTGAAAAGATAGGAAGTAGAAAACAGGAAAATGTATGTAACTTTGGAAGGAGTTCTGTATAGTACATTTAAGAAAGTTGGGGCAATTAATTTCTTTCTATTAATGTGTATATTCTTTTAAATTTAGGAATAGAAGGACAATCTGTAGAAGTTTCCAATATTGTGGACATTCGAAAAGTATATAATCGTGAGATTGCAATGAGAATTTCTTCTGAAATAAACAACCAAAATAAATTTTATACTGACCTAAATGGATACCAGGTGATTTTCCTTTAAAATATCTAAGTAATGATTGTATTAGTATGTAATTTTTATATAAGAAAATGGGACAGTTAATTTTGGATCCTTTGAAAAAAATATGCCTACAGTTACAAATTATTTCTAAAATAAAACTGAATTTTCATAACTATAGATTCTGTATTCAACCAGATTCCCAAAGTTATTTCCCAAACTATTTGAGAGACTTTTTTTTAGAACCTCTATTTGTAAGGATTTATTTTTTCAAAGAGAGATTTGGTGACCATTATGCATGTTAAGTACCTTAATGCTAAAATATGTATATGAATTTATCTACTAGAAAGGAAACATAATTAGTGATTGATGGATTATTTCTTGTTTTTTTCCTCATAAGAAATTGATCTATTCATATTTAGTTTATTCCTTATATATTTTTAAATGTATGATCTAATGGGCTCTTTTCAATTGCGTGAAAATCCTTTTCCTCTCTTTATCAACTTTTGTGTGTATGTGTGTATGTGTATAAATGTACACACGTTTATACACACATATGTATACATATACATAGACAAACATATCTATTTAAAAATGAGGGTAGGTATGCGAATAATCAAAGTTTTCATGAAATAGTTTTAAATAGTAGTAAGAAAATTAATTCATACAGTTTTTTCGGATTGTCGAATCTCTCACTTAATAGAGCACTTTTGATTCTTACCTATATCTCTATATTCTGAGTGTATGTGTGTGACAATGTATCTTTGAAATAATACAGTTTAAAACATCAGAATGTTTTTGAAACATTCACATTTTAGAAATTTCTGGCTATGAATAGAAATAATTTCACAACTAATGCTTTTACTTTGTTTGATATTCAACTGGGGATTAGTGGAAAGGATTGTGATAATTTTGTCTCCTATAATTTCCTGCAAAAGTTAAATTTAAACCTTTTCCAAAGCATAAAAATCACAGCATACATTCTGAATTAACATGTTAATTGTACTACAGCCATTTGGTTTTCAAATGCAACCCTGCAACCCTGATTTTATGGTGATTCATTTTCCTTGTATACCAAAGAAAGCCTTTCCTTAAAATCTTACAGAGCAATTATTTGTATGTGTGGGTGTATACATAAATGAGAAAACCTAGTAGAAATGAATAAAAATGTGAATTTTCTTTTCAAGGATTGAACATTTGGACAAATAGGAAAATATTATTTTTAAATTTATCTAAATATTTCTGCTTTTTATCTTTGGAAATAGTAGTCCTTGGGCAAAACTAGAAATCTAGACCCCCAGGTTAGGGGTGCAGGTAACAACAAAACAGTTGTGGTAGTTTTAAGTGTCTTTTTTATAAGTTTAGTATGCAAGTTTATTGGGATGGGAAGATCAGGATTTGAAAGGAGAAATGGAGAATTCTTTCAAGGTAGACTTTCTTTTTTAAAAATAATTTACAGCTGTTTCTTCACCAGTTTATTAATTTCCTAGGGCTGCCATACAAATTATCACAAACTGAGTGTCTTAAAACAATAGAAATCTATTCTTTCACAGTTCTGGAGGCTAGATGTCTAAAATCAAGGTGTCGGCAGGGTCATATTTTCTCCAAAGGTTCTAGGGAATTATCGTTTCTTGCCTCTTCCCAGCCTCTACTGGTTGCCAACAATCCTTGGCATTACTTAGTTTATAGATACATCACTCCAGTCCCCACTGTGTTGTTACGTATTGTTCTCCCTGCATTTTTGTATGCGTCTCTTGGTGCCCAGATTTCCCTCTTCTAAGGACACCAGTCATTGGGTTACGGCCACCCTAATCCAGTATTACCTCATCTATTTCTGCATAGACTCTATTTCAAAATACGATCACATTCACAGTTGTGGATGGACATGAATTTTGGAGGACACTGTCAACCCAGTACAACCAGTAAGTTGAGAGACATACTGCAGGGTTGTTGGGAAGACTAAAGGTCAGATTTGTGAATACCATGCCTTCTGTTCATGTGTATTCAATACACGTTAACTATTACGTAAACTTTGTACCTCTCTTTTTCTTAAGTTTCATGTCAAACTTTCATGAGTTTAAATAAGGAGATGGCATTTTTATGTGGTGTAAATAAGTTCACTGATAACAGGTTCTTGAGGTTAGAGTTAGTCACCATGACTTAGACTGGCTTGGGGTACCAGCAGTCTCTCTCAAAAAATAAAAGTTAAAGTTATATTTTCTGCATTCAGGTACTAGGCTATGAGAAACTGGCACTGAGAACTATCTGCATTGAAACTAAACAAGAAAAGTGAACATATAAATATGCATTTGATTATAATGTGATGTGTTAGAGGATTTGGTGGCGAGATCTGTGGTATTTTTTAAAGCCGATTCAAGAATATAAGAGATATTTCTTGAAAGGGGATAGAGAGCTATTATGTGTAGCATTCATTACAAAAACAGTATGTTAGATTTAAATGAGAAATGAATACTTAATACCTTTATGATTTGTTTTATGCAAATATTGGAGTGCTGGAAGACTTTCGTGAAGCATTTTTATTCTGAATTTAAGTAGGAATGTCTATTTTAAAAATCTGGACATGTTCTATCTTTCCCACTTAAAAATTGTTTCCTAAGATCCTAGTGATTTTTCTTCATATTGTTTTAAAGGATGTTTTCATTTTTAAATAATTTCTTCCCTTGAACAGAAAAGGAAGCTGCTACTTTTTCTCTTTGGAAGAAAAGTCATCTGTACTGAACACTAATTTTTTAAAGTACAATGTAAATATCATTTTTTAAGAGAATTATTTGGTTTTATAGATTCAACCTAGAATGACAATGAAAAAATTGCCTCTTCAAGCAAATGTCTATCCAATGACCACAATGGCGTATATCCAGGATGCTGAACATCGTTTGACGCTGCTCTCTGCTCAGTCTTTAGGTGTCTCGAGTTTGCATAGTGGTATGTATTGTTGAAATTCTTTTTTGCTCTGAAAAGTTTCAGTTCCAAGTGTATAATATTTCTCTTGGTCAAATGTTGTTATTGTCCTTTCCAGTTAAAAACTCCCTGTCTTCTTTCCAGCTTTTTTCTTTGAAGAACCAGACTGTTAGTTTTGGGTTTTATGAGAACAACTTAAAGTGATGAATTTTGTCAATCTTCAGATGAAGAAAAAGGGACATAAAACTCCACATCATGATTGTTTGTAAAGATAATTTACTTCTCCTGATAGCCTTTTGTTTGCAGAGGTCTCTGCCATCATCGTGATTTAACAGATATGCAAATTCAGACTCCTAATGTTTAGATAACTTCCCAAAGTTTGCTAGGAATTTTCATAATTCCAACTTAAGTCCTTCTCTGGATCATAGTCTTTCTATCCCACCCAGAAGAAGAAAGAGAGTAGAGATGGTACAGATATGGGGATAAAGAAGTATGGCTTTAAGGATTCCAAAAAGAGAGAAAGCAGTGCAGAGAAAGTGAAAGAAATAGATAGTAGACACTGATTAATTTTCGTAAAACTTTCTGAGAGACTTTGATCCTTTATAATACATATTTTAATTCGTTATCATACAGTTGTCAGTTGCTCTTCTTTTTTACATACTAACAGTTGCTAAACATAAATGTCCAGAAGAGTCAAGCAGATAATAAATGAGTGCAGATGCCTGGTGTGTGCATTGACAAAAACCCACTTTTTATATTAGGCATATATATGCATTCTATACTTCCACATACAGAAAAATTACTACTTCTCATTTTTTTTTTTTTTTTGTAGTCTTCATTAGACAAAATCAAATGAACTCATGCCATAAAGACATGAATTGAGTTAGGAACAAAAATAATAATGGCTTCACCCAGGGATCTGATATGGAGTGGTAGGGACCTGAGCAAATTAGAGAGCACATTCCCCATGTATGGTGGGACAGTGCTACTTCATGCCCTTTAATTGTCGCAATGGTTGTAGGGGCCCAGTTGGTTGCCAGTTTTTTAAGAAGAGTCCAGAAGTCTTGAATTTTTCAGGAAGTCGTCCAATCTATAAATGTTGGCGTAATTTTTTAAAAACACTGTGTAACAAAACATAAAACATCTTAGGCCTCTTGACTCTTGAGCCACCCATTTTTAAACCCTGCCTTAAATTCTCAAAATTGTGCCCTAAATAGGGAAGTAGACATTAGGACTCAAGCAGTGGTGAACCAAGCAGTATTATCTCACTTCTGGATAAAGACGAGTTGAGAAATAAAGCTTCTCTGCTTCTGCTGTTAGACACCTGAACACCCTAGTATATGAATGAAAACAATTTGAGTGCAATCCAGAAAATTATTAAGTGCCACGTGTTATATGGACTAACATTTGGAGGTAGGAGGAGAACTAGGAATTGCCAAAAGGTTGATGTACTAATGTGAGTGTGAAATGACAAGCTCTAGGTAGGCATGGGACCGCTTAGCCTGTGTGCCTGTGGTGTAAGTCCTAGATGGTTGTCTTCTAAAATATGAAGTAGTAACAACAAGAATTCTACACATCACTGATTATTTAAGAAACTAAACAGAGTTGGTTTAACTGTGTAAGAGTTATAGTTATTAAAATCTTCTATGTTAGATATTTCTCTCTTATATCAAAAGATCACTTAGTAGAGTAATGGATGTGAATGAATACACATGTTTTTATAATGTATATAACTTTAGTTTTTTAAGTCTTATTTGAGTATAATCTTAAATGTATACATATAGCTCTGGTTTTTTGTTCTGTTTTTAAGTTTTTTCAGTGCATAGTATCATAACCTAAACATTACCTTACAACTTAAACTAGAGGAAATGCAGAATTATCATGCAGCAAATGAAGGAAGCTTATATGACCCCTTTTAAACCAGAGGAGTCAGGACAGTGGCAATGCCACTAACAAGGAAGAGAGTAATGATAGATGTCTCCAAATTCGAGGGCCTCTTCAGAGAACTGCTACATATCAAGTAACCTAAATTTTATTTGCAAATCTTTTTTAGATCCTACCCGTCTGTATTTATCTCATTACTCCATGTGTGATGGGCATTTTGTAATAAACCTTACAAGCATTTTAAATTCCAAATGCTGGCACTAAAAGTTTTGGCGAACTTAATGTACTCTTCAGATTAATTTTTTTGAAAAAAGTTTCCTTTAAATTTTGATCTGTCCTGTCCCATTTTGAAATTTCCTATCAGATATTGCTAAACATTAATGAAGAGATGCAGAAATGCTATCCTGTTTTATGAATTTATACTAGCTGCTTTTGCGTTATCACCACGCGAAAGCCCATGAGTGGTTTGTACAGATCTACCTCCTTGATTAGAAGGAAAATTTAAAGCAAGACATCATGCCTTCTACTTAAGTGATCCTCAATGAATATCTATATTAAATAACCCTGGTCAGTTTGTTTGTTTATTTATTTGTTAGGTCAGATTGAAGTTATCATGGATCGAAGACTCATGCAAGATGATAATCGTGGCCTTGAGCAAGGTGTTCATGATAACAAAATTACAGCTAATTTATTTCGAATACTACTAGAAAAAAGAAGTCACCTTAATACGGTAGGAAAAAAATAACTGGCATGTTTTGATGTTGTTTGTTCCTTGTCACCCAAAACTGGAATTATGGCTTTTCACTTTTAACATTTAAAAAAAAATTTTTTTTTTTTTTACAATTTCCAGTGTTGAGATATCTTTATAATAGATTTAGCCTACAGTCACAGAAAGAGAAAGTAAGTTATAAATATCATGTAAGATTTGCATTTATGTCATCGTATTTTTTAGTTTGCATGTTATGTAGATAATGTCAATAATTATGTAGATAATAATTATGTAGATAATGTCAAGGAGTCAGTTTGGGTGAAATTTCTTGAAATTATTTTGAAAAAATATTTAAAAATTGAGCTAAAAAGGAGTTAAAGAACCTCAGTCACATAGTGAGGAGATTAAGTTTGATTAGTAGAATTTATTTGAAACCCTGATGTACTCATTCTAGTCTTATATTCATCACTTGAAAATGGATTTACTTGTTTCTCTTCCATGTTCAATTTTCATTCATCAAAACAAAAACCCATCACTCTGTGTTAAACAATCTAGCTAAAGCCCAGCTGGACCTGAAGGATGCTTATTCAGGTGACAGCAAAGTTATCCTCAGAGTCCTCCATAAACTACTGATTACCCACCTCAGATGGCCCCATACATGGTCCTCTTTCTCTTTCTTCCATTCTCCTTTCTTCTGCACTGTTTCAAGTCTTTTCTATTCTTTTTAGCCAGTGACCTCACCTTCTACTTTACAGAGAGAGCAGCCTTAGAGCTCTCTGTTCTAGATATTAAACATCTCTCCCACTCTTTCCTCTTTCCCTCCTGTTACAGTAGAGACGTTTACCTTTCTTTCATCTTAGGTTCGTCCTGTGACTTGTCCTTGGGACTTACCCTCTTCACCCTCTTCAGCATCCTATTCATCTTCTCTCCAGCACTTCCCCAGGCTTCGAAACATTCTTCGTTTTCTCCTGCTGAAGATAAAAACAAAACAGCCCTTGCTTAGACTCATTCCCATTTTCCCTATGCTATCCTGGCTCTCTTACTTGATTGAGCCAGAGTTTATGAGATGAGTTCATTTCATCACTTCCTTCTCACACTCAATTTATTTCATCTGGCTTTAGCCTCTTCTCAGCTGTTAAATAGTAGAGCCCACAAGCCTTGGCCCCGGCCTTCTCCTGTTCTCATTTTATATATTATCCTTTGGCAGTCTCTTCTACTCCTGTGGTTTCTGTTACTACCTCTACACATATGGAACCCACAAATATATATCCCTAGCTTAGTCTCGCCATATATCTAGTTGCTTCCTAATATTTCCTTCTGTGTTTGTAAGGGCACCTCAAGCTTGATATATCCACAATCACTCTCATCTCTCTTCTCCCCAAACTTGGTGCTTTTCCCCAGTTTTCCCTTTCTCATTGACCATCCATCCAGTGCTGGGCCAGATTCCTAGCATCATCCCTGATAGACACCTCTCCCTCACCAGCCCCTTTCTCAAAGTAGTAATCAACATTGCCTATCTATCTCATTGCCTAAATATTTCAAATCCATATGCTTCTATACTTCCACCACCCTAATCTAAACTGACGTCATGTTTTTCCTGGATCTAGTCTGTACACGCTCCATATGCTCTCCTCTTTCTGCCATATCTGTTCTTAACCCAGTAGGCAGAGTGGTTTTTGGTTTTTTTCAAAACCAAATCTAACCCCTGCTCAACCCCTGTGATGTTATCTCATTGCCGTCAGTGTAAAAGCCACAATTCTTACTGTGGCCTACAGAGCCCCTCATGATGTGGGTCCGGCCTGTCCCTTGGGCATCTGGCATGCCTCTCACTGTGTCTGCCCAAGGCCTACTGGTTTTCTTTCAGTCCCAGGTATTTCCCATGCCTTCTCCCCTTTGCACATGCCCTGTCATTCTCTCTGCCCCAGGGACTGTTCGTAAGAATTCAGATCAGAGCTCACTCCATCAGCTGCTTATGGACCAAGTCAAAGCCCCTTCTCCTATGCTCCCTCTGAACTGTGCATCTCACCTTCATGCATGTGATTATTTGATCATTGTCTTTCCTCCGCCGTTGCACCATAAACTCCATGAGAGTAAGGACTTGTCTTTCTCTGCTTCTAGGATTGTTCCTTGCAGAGGAAGCACCCGATATATGTTGTATGAATGAATACACAAGTGCATAGATGAATGAGCTCTTGTTACAGAACATTGTGCCGCTGTATTTACTGCAATTTTTGCTTATTACCTTGTCATCATATGTATCCCCCTACTAGATTCTGGGGGCTTGTCTCCTTCATTTTCCTGTGGGCTATGGGGTTTCCTTGCCTGTGGTAGACATTCTGCAGATGAAACACAAGTTGATAGAATGAAATGGCAATAGCTAATTAAAGCAAAGAATTCTTCCAGTATGTAGAGTCTTTTAGAAAAAAAAATTAATATCCATTTTAGATGTCAAGATTTATACCACTTCTTGAGACTCATGGATTAAATCAATTACTTACAAGATAGCTTAGTTTTAAGGACTAAAACTGCATAGGAAAATTATCATCTGAGTGTTGGCAGTTACTGTCTTTTGCTCTTCCTAAGAATGTATCTGGCTTATATGATTTTCTCTCTACATTGACACTAATATACAAAACTTCTGTTAACTGTGGCAGTAAAAATTTTCATGTCAGCTCTATAAAGCTTTCACTTCAAAATTAAATAAGTGATTTGTTTATTCCCATCCAAAATTCTTTTGATAGTAATTGATTGAAATCTGATCCAATGTTTTTATAATCCTATGTTGGTTAAAATTTTCTTTTACTCAGCTATAGATTATGGGACTTAGATCAATAGCTTCTTTTAAATAAAAAATGAACTAGAGGAGATAAAATAGATTTTAATTTCTAGTGAAATTGATTAAAAAGACATATGTTACATGTGATATACCTTAAATATTTTAGAAAGTGTTTTTAATTTCAACTCAGACTCTAATGTCTTAAATATCAATAGTGGAAAGTGAAGTGGGGAGACTTCACTGGATAGGAAAGGGCTTTATAAACTCTGGGTTTTTCATAAGACTTACAGTTATAAGGTTACCTTTCTAGGAGGCTCATTAAAATATTAGTAGTTCAACAGTTAAATATCTTATTGAGCCCCTTATTCCTGTAAATTAAGAAAGTACATGAATGGTGGAGCCCTGGGTGAGACTTTGCCCTGCCAGCCTGTCCAGCCTCCAGCAGTGTTATTTGCTCAAGGTACTTTATGGTACTGAACCACAACTCTTCTATAAACTTCTCTTTCCTGTCTTTCTAAAGACCAGAAACTGCACAGTTTTGTAATTCTCAAAGTGCCTAACATTATTATTTCCTTTTACAAAACTTTCATCAAAATGTCTTTGAGTCCGAATCATTGTTTTATTCCAAAAGTAGTTAAAGGGTGAAGAAGCTTGCACTTTTGATTCCAAAGGGAGCTCTCTTTCCTCTAGAAGGTTAGGGACGTATCTGGGTGTGATTTTCCAGCACAGGTTCACAGAGTGATGTGTGATTCCATGAGATTCACCTCATGCAGAAGCTTTTAAGCTTTGCATTCCCAGGGCCCTGATTCTGTACATTTGGTTTAGAACCCAAGAATCTATGTTTTTTAAAGGCTTCCCAAGTCATTCGGTTGTATGGTTAATTTGGGGAACTACCCAGAGTCAAGAGAACTGATCTGGCTTGGGGGATTAGTATATATGCACATTATTGCTTCTAGGTATAGGTGGTCAGTTAAGAAGTGTCCTATCTACTCACTGAAGTGTCCAGGAATTTCTCCAAGAGCATACAACAAAGCCAGAGAGCTTTTTCTGAATGTTTCTTGACCTGGAATGGACTTAATACCTCCCAAATCTGATAAGGCAGGTGTTTTCCTTTCTGTTGGAATCTTTTATCTTTTGTTACTCAAAAGTGATTTTGTCAGCAATCCTGACCTAGATTATGAAGTGCTTTGATCTTGGAGTACATTTAAAGTGTCTTGTTGAAAATGTTCCCTCTCTATTCATGTTATTCTACAAGCTGCATTAAATTTTGGTATTGTTGGAGAATATTATTTTATAGGCTTTATTTAATCTTTCCTTTAAAAAATAATGTGGAATGGATACATTTTCTACAGCTCTTTCAGACATCATATTTTTGTGTGAGTATCTTAATATTGCAGTGTCCCTCTGCTGCCTTTAAATTTCTTTTTCTCTCTTCCTGGTCTCAACTGTCATGACATCAACTGTCAGTTGCTGGCACCATGCTAATCACTGTTTGCTAGCATCCTTCTGTCCAGTACTGATCTGACATTCTGAATGTTAAGCTCTGTATTTCTCTTGATCCTATCTTGTCACACAGATAAGTAGCCAATCCTTTTATTTGAGCCCTGTATTATAAAAAGGATGCAAAATCAGAATATATCATCGAAGTAGTCATCTAAAAAAATAAGATAAATTAAGTTTGTTTTAAATACAGCTGGTGATCAAAGGACCTTTTTACATAATTATTTTCTCTTCTTAGTTCTTCAGTGTGTCTGTATTTACTCCTTAGGCATTATTGGTTAGGAGTCTACTTAGTCATTCATTTAATTAATTTTGTATGTGATCTAGCATATTTGTATTTCCAACCTTGGTAGACTTATTTAATGTTTGAACATACAGGACTGTTGCCTGTAAGTTTATGCCATAGCAAAGAGTAAAGTATTTTTAAATTATACTGAATAACCAGTGTGCTGAATGAATGTGTGATAACTATTCAATAACATGTAAAACAGTTTCTGTTTTGGGAATAAAATAGAATGAAGCAATTGGCAATGACTTACTACGTTTCTTTAAAGAAAACAATTGATGATCTAGATACGCTCCCTGTGTTATTTATATTTAGAAATCGGATTTATTTTGAGAGTTTTTATTCTTTAAGGTCCTATTATTGGGTAACATTTAGCTCCTATCATATAGTAACATTATAGAATGTAGCCTTGGATCATTACATGCCTTTATGCTCTTGTTAAGTGTATAAATGAAACCATGAGAATATAATGGGTGAAACCTGAAGGACAAGAGAGATAATGTTTGATGATGTGAAGATATGTGAACATCCCGGTCATTCTACTTTAAGAGTTTTGTGATAGGTTGAGAGTTTCCATAAAAAGTGATGCCTTGTCCTAAAGTGTCCATGGGAAATTTTTTCAGTATTTTTAGTATTAAATCAACAGAGAGGGTATTTTTAGACATGTGAGTTAGGTGGACCTTATTCATTTTTTTATATTTTTTATAACTGAACTTGATAGTCTTCTATGTATTTTGTAAGACTGTTATTTATAAAATATAATAAAATCAGAGTATTCATATATCCTTATATTTAAACTCTGTCATGTAATTCAATTATTTTTTCTTGATAGGAAGAAGAAAAGTATCCGGTCAGTTATCCTTCCCTCCTTAGCCATGTAACTTCTTCTTTCCTGAATCATCCAGTCTTTCCAATGACAGAAAAGTTCACTGCACCCACCCTTGAGATGCTGGATGAATTCTCTCCGTTACTGTCATCTTTGCCTTGTGACACTCATTTGGTTAATCTGAGGACAATACAGTCAAAGGTATATCCAAAAATATGTCTATAAAAAATTACTGTTTATAATTACATATTTTAAGGGGTAAGGAGAGGGGGAGAGTTAACTATAAGCTTTGTTACTATACTTCAAGGAATGATGAAGAGGACTTCACCTTTAGTCAAAATTATTATGCCTTTTATTTGACTTTTGCTCTGTAGTTTAGAGTATAATTTTGCTTCTGATACTAATTTCTTGGTTTCTCAGAAAAGTTCTGTGCGGTGAACAGGTCAGGGCATATCATCTTCTTTTTACAGATAAGGAAGGTAGTATTGGCCTAAAGTCATAATTAGTAGATAGGAGAACCAGGCCTTAAGGTCAGGTCTACTGACTTTCTCCATTCATTTCTCCTCGTTAGTCAGTGTTTCTCAGGAGTCAGAGAAGTAGAAAGCATAGTGCTTAATTATTTCAGTATTAGAGGCTTTGTGTTTTCATATCTTTCTCTTGAAAATCACTGCAATTTAAACCTTCATACTGAGAAACCAACTGTTTAGGAAAATATTGGAGGGAGAGCATGGGAAAGTTTTATTAGGTATGAAACTTAATTCAGCTAGACTCTTTTAGTTTACATATATGCTTGTTTTTAACATCAAATAGATTGCATTTGAAAAGAATAAGACATTTGACATCAGTCTAATGTGTTGTGGAGCTGTTTCAGTATTGTGAATTGACATATATTTAGCTGGAAATAGTAAGTGGTTATGGATTTTGTGGAAAATATCCTATGATAAATGGCCTAAGTATGAAAGGAAGGGGATTCTCATGTTTAAAGACAACATAAGAGGAGAGAAATGTTTAATTTAAGAACAAAGAACTAAAGTACACTAAGTAAAGATAAATGCCAATAATTTGGACATTTAGGGATTTACAAACTTTATGTTCAAGATGAGGACCTTATGCCTGGCTATGCAGGAGAATATACATGGCATGTAATAATGAATGCAAGTGAAAGCTAGAGGCCTGTGTATATATATCTCTCTGTGTTGAAAGTCTTGTTTTATAACATGAGTGAACTTGCAGGATTTATTTCATACCTACTACACACCAGTTACTGCCATACTCACTAGGGATAAAAATGTGAACAAAACAGAAAAAAGCCCTTGCACTTCTGGAGTTTAAATTCTAGTGAGAGGAGAAAAGAAGGCAGAAAAAAAAAGAAAAACATAATATGTTAGATGGTGATAAGTGTAATGTAGAGGAAAAAAAGGGAAGGGAGGGCGATTCAGAGTAGAGATACGAGTTTGATTAGGGTGGTTGGAAAGGGCCCCACAGAGAAGGTGATAATGGAGTAAAAATCTCAAGGAGGTCAGGGAATATGAAAGTCACACAGATTTCTTGTGGCGGAGTGCTCCAGGCAGAGATAAGGGCGAGCATGAAGGGCCTGAGACAGGAGATATGGTCAGAACGTAAGCTCCATGAGAGCTAGGCTTTTCTTTTATTCATTGCCATATCCCCCTGCCTGGAAGAGCGCCTGCACATAGTAGGGGCTCAAAAACTATCTGCTGAATGAGTGAATTGTGTGAATGTTCTTTCTAGCATTCTGCCATGGATGGTCTTTTGTGGCTCATGGAAAGAGAAGACTAGGGATGGAAAGCTTCCCTAAGGTAATATGTCATTAATGTTATGAGCTAAAAGAGAACAAAAGGATAGAGTGGAGGGCACCAAAGACTCTGGGCCTCAGGTCACCACCTCAATGCATAAATGGTAGAGGCCATTAGCAACCTGAAGAATGCAAAGGCATTGGGGAGGACAGAGGCCCCTGTCCCTTAGCCTCACTTCTGGATGTTCTCTACCCTGTAATTTTTTGAAATGTGTTTTGTGGAAGCAGCTCAAGCTGACTAGAGTCAGTGAGTGTGGGGTTTAACCTATATTCCAAGGCACTTGTTTTCCATGTCACCTCTTTTTAGTGGTAATTTACTTCCTTATTTTCTTCCTGCTGTTGGCTATCTTCCTGTAATACAGATCTAATCACTTCCCAGATTAAAAATCCCATTGCCTACCAAATTGGTTCAGACTCCTAAGCATTCAGGCCTTCTGCAATCTGGCCTCCACTCAGTGGGGCTTCCCCTTGCTCCTCCCACCTTTGGACAGGTGGATGGCCTTCACTGCCTGTGGTCACTGACTGTGACTCAGCTACCATTTATTAAGTGGGGCAAATATCAGATATGCCTGCATCAGGTCTGTTGTGAGAAGTAGATGTGAAATAATGTGAAAGCCCTTCGAAAACAGAATCACTTCGTAAACATACCTAGTTATCCTGATGTGCTTACAGTATATGCCACTTAGGGTGCAAATTGGGGTTTTAGCAGAGGGTGTAGAGAGCAATTTAACAACATAAAGATTTGACCAGGAAGAATAAAAACAAACGTTAATGCTTATCAATAACTACCATGCTAGTACATAATCTGAACTAAATATTGGGGGCTGTTTCACAATATTGTATCAACTGGTGCTGGTTCCTATGTTAGCCTTATTTATTATTTATCATTATCTTAGCACATATTTATAATAGTTGTTTAAAAGCCCAGTAATAATCCAACGGGATTGATTGGTTCATTGAGAGGGAGGGGGCGAGGGAGGAATTGGTAAAGGGACACAAAAATCAACTACATTGTTTATTAATAAAATAAAAAACAAAACAAAACCAAAAAAACCCAAAACTACTACTTTAAAGAATTGTTCTCTGTCCCCTAACCTCTGATAATAGAAAGATAATCATGGAAGAAAGATGATGGGGGTATTGATTCAAAGAAAGTTGTTACTTACAAGGTGTCCAGTGTCATTCCATGGTTATACTAAAAGACAGACAAAAATGACTCAATGAATAAATCCAAGCACTAGACCTAAACATTTTGGATTGTGTTCCTGTTTTTTCGTGCTGGCAGCATACAATAATAGGTTGTTCATTTGGAGATTGGAACTCATTTTTCCCCTTAAAATAATGTCAACGTAGAGACCAGCTTCCAGTGTAAGCCAGCCTGCATTGGCCTGTGTCTAGGTAAGCGTTTTCCTAAGCACCACAGTGGTTTCATGAGAAATGTGCCTGAGAACCACCTTGGCATGGCAAGGGCACATGTCTATTCCTGCAGAGTGAGAGAGGTGAGGTGTGGGCTGGAGTTGTGATAACCAGCTGAGGTGGTTCAGCAGTTCCAACACCAGTCCTCAGATTCTCTGTGTCCATATCGCACCTGGGAGATTTTAAAAATAGAGACTTTTACAAATTTCCTCATCTCTGAGATTCTGATTCTGTATATCTGAATGGAGAGCCTAGGAATTAGTAATTTTTTAAAAGAACTCTCCTTCTGATTCCAGAAATTGCTGAGTTATCTCCATGTCCTAAATTGGGAAAGTAAGGCTTAGAGAATAAATGATTAAAATAAAACTACCCAACAGTAAATGACAGAATCAAATCCACGGCCAGGTCTTCTGAATGTGAGTGCTGTGTGTGGCATTCTCCTTCTGATTCCAGAAATTGCTGAGTTATCTCCATGTCCTAAATTGGGAAAGTAAGGCTTAGAGAATAAATGATTAAAATAAAACTACCCAGCAGTAAATGACAGAATCAAATCCACGGCCAGGTCTTCTGAATGTGAGTGCTGTGTGTGGCATCTGAGGTAGTATTTAAGTGTAGAGTTACTAAAATCTGTTCCTAAAAGTCCAGTTTTTCAGAAATAGTTCTATATTAGTAGAAGACTTTATGTTTTATCTAGACACAGCTTGCTTTTCTACTTTTTATCTGTTTCTGGAAAATGATTGTATGCCATGTCATTGCAATCAGATGAAGAGGGAACAAACATCTCTAGAAGGGCCTGCCTGAGAGCATGTGATGTGGCCTAGGCCATTCCAGCTGCTGTCTGGGATTTAACTGTTAGCTTCCTCGTCCTGTAGGTCTGTCCTCCAACTCTCTTCTCTTGATAACTCCCTTTCCCTACACCATCCATGGCTTAAGATACTACAAAGAAGCTTCTATAAAGGTTTGAAAATGGGGGGCAGGAGCACCCTACATGGGAAAGCCGTGCCATCAGGAAAGAGTAATTATTTAAGGAGAAGGGGGTCTTGGCAGAGAGGATGCTGGGAGAATCTCATGGGACAGTTCAGCCTGGAGTAGAGGGACAAAAAGGAACCTGATGAAGCCATTCAGCCATGCTTCATGGAAACCATTCTGCCTTGATGTTTTGAAAAGCAATATGTAGTTCAGCTTTTTTGTTTTCCTGTTTTCATATTGCTTCCAGTGCTTTTACATTCAGACATTTTAATTTAATTTACATATACACACACATATAATACATTTAACTCTATTTGCTGTGGCAATTATTTTGATTTGTGGTTAACTTTCTTGCAAATAGAATAATTATTTCAACATCAGCACCCCTTATCGGGTAAGATTTTCTCTCTCCACTTGTTTTTGCCACCCTTTCTTTTCTTATAAAAGGCAGTTCACAGTTTTTACTTATTTTGGCTTTCTTATAAGAATTGATTGGTGCTTTATTGATCTCCCTAGCTTCTGGAAAGGTGAAAATTATGGGGGGGAAATTTCCTTTGTTGTACATTTCTAAGAGCATCCATTCACCTTTCATTTCTTTCTGTCATCTTATCTTGTTGATCAAAACAGGATAGCTGTTATTGGACATTTTAATGAGTGCCCTGGAAAATGAATTTCTACTGGTTATTTCCTGTCTCAGGTCTTGTAACAGAGTGTACAGTTTTTTAACCTGTCCATCTGCCAGAGTGTACTACAGATGAGTATTGTTAGGCATTTTCAAAGAATCTGAGAGGGTTGGAGAAATTCTCTTGCCAGGTATTTAGCCGTGTCTAATGGCACATAGCCGTTCTATGTGCACCTTAGAAGTCCTGCAGGGAGGAAGGGGTTACACTACTCTTGGAGAATCTGATCAGTTATGACCCTTTTCTTCCCCAGAAAAACAACAGGTAGTCACATAATGTTAACTACAGTTTTGTTAAGTTTACTGTTTTGCAACACTCATGTTATTGAGCAGATCAAGTTTCCTTTGCTGTAAGAGAGAAATAGTACAACTCTCACAGCTTAAGTTCTCATTCACTTTAGCAGAGGAATATCTGCCTATTCCTTTCCTTGAGAGAGACTGTCATGCATGTATGATTTTCAGAATGACTTTAACATCCTTTTTGAAATGGATGAGTGGATGGGTGGGTAGGTGGCTAGAAATTACAATTTACAAACCTTGCTTTTGAATTGATATATATTTTGATGTCATAGTTTTATAGCTGTGCTAGAACTATTGATCAAATACTTCCTTTTTCCAGCCTTAAATCAGAGGGGTTATCTCCTTTAGCTTATACCATTTTGTTATTTTTACATTAAAAATAATCCTTATCCCTCCCCTCCTGGCTAGTTGTCCATGAGCACCAATTCACAGTAAGATCAAAGGCAGGAGAATAAAGCTGCCAGAGTCAGATCACTTGAGTTTGCATGTGGCTCCTCAACCTGCTATACCTGTGACTTAGAGCATGACACTTAACTCTCTAAGTCCCAATTTCCTCATTAGTAGCATGGGATGATAATAGTGCCCACCTTTAACATGTTCTGAGGACAAATGTTTGTAAAGTGCTTAAAATAGCATTTGGCACATAGTGAGCCCTATAAATGCTTGACAGGTAAAGGTTCTCAACTGTGATAATTCAGTCATGAGCAGTTGTGATTGTGTTACTAATAATGAAGTAAAAATGTTGGCACTTTTTTTTATAAATTAGAGAAGGTTGACTTACTGGCAAAGTAAATCTTTTTTTTTTTTTTTTTTTTCTTTTTTTT
>NW_007728250.1:121570-123027 GCF_000696425.1 Galeopterus variegatus | reverse complement strand
ATATTGATGTCACTTTGATTTATATTCCTGATATACTTCGTTCCACAGATTTTTTTAAAACAACGAGCCCAGCAAAGTAAATATTGATGTCACTTTGATTTATATTCCTGATATACTTCGTTCCACAGATTTTTTTAAAACAACGAGCCCAGCAAAGTAAATCTTGATGTCACTTTGATTTATATTCCTGATATACTTCGTTCCACAGATTTTTTTAAAACAACGTACCTAAAATCACCTGTATGCCAGGCATTATGCTAAATGCTTTACATGAACCTTTTTTAAAGCTCTCAAAACACCAATAGGAAGGTAGGCAATATTTGTATCCCATCTTACAGAAAAGGAAACTAACTGACCTAGAGATGATGGTAGGTAATTTTCCGGTCCCACAGCTAGTAAATGGTGGAAGGATAGTGCTGAAAATGTTGGGGAATTCACTGACTATTTTTCTTTTATCTACTCAGTAATAATGAGACACCCATAGAAGAATATACCAACTTGGAGGAGAAAGATCATGAAGGGCTAATGCAGGATCATTAGTGGTAATTGCTATTTGAGTACAAGAGAGCATGCTTTGTGATAGGGATTTTCCTGTACATTTAAATATGTTAATACAAACTTGTATAGCACCTCAACTATTTCAAAGTTGTTGTGAGAGAAAATGAGTTAATCAGTGGCAAGCATTCTGCACAGGGTCTGGCACACAGGAAGTGCTCAACAGGTGTTAACTACTACTGTTATTGTCACTGCAGTTGACACTCAATCCTCAAGAGGGACTCTTCATGAGTCTAACCTAGTTCACTGAATTTACAAAGATTAAATGATTTACTCAAAGTCACATAACTGGTTCATGGTGGAACCAAATCTTGCTCCAGCTTTCTCTAAGCCCAGCTTTATCTGACAGCTTCATTCTGCAAACCAAATCACCTTCCCCCACATTCCACCGAGTGACTGGAAAAGCCTCCCAGGCCTTATGAGCTGGATATTGGTTTTATCCCCTGAAATAAATTTTGCAATGGATTTTCCCTGTGTGACATGTACACCCCAGCCTTCCTTACTTGTGGTCCAGCCTCAAATATGACCTAACCTGTTTTACAAAGAAGTTACCTAACACAGTGCTTGGCACAATTTCAAAAATTCTAAATTTTTTCCCTCACACTCTTTCCTTCTTTTCTAGGGTCCAGACATTACTAATGAGTTAATGAGTATAAAAAACAGTTCTTTCAAAATTTGTTTACTCTCTTAGAGCATACAGTATAACTGCTTGAAGGTGTCTGTTTTCCTGCATGCATATTCAAGTTAAATTCACAGTTTTCCTACTTTGAAAAACAGTTTTCTTGGAAATAAATGTCTAGACAGACTTTGAAACTGAGAAGTTGTTGCTTTGCCGCAGGTATTTTTGCTTGAAAGCTAATACTTTCATGAATATTTGATTTTTTTTTTTTTTTTTTTTTTTT
>NW_007728250.1:97189-121478 GCF_000696425.1 Galeopterus variegatus | reverse complement strand
TTTTTTTTTTTTTTTTTTTTTTTTTGGCGGCTGGCCGATAGGGTAGGGGTATACAAACCCTTGACCTTTGTGCCTTGATGTTATCAGCACCATACTCTAACCAAATGAGCTAACTGGCCAGCCCTGAATTTTGATTTTTTAAAACTCGGACAAGATGATTGCTATTTTAGTTAGTCTTTACAAAAGAGATGTAATTTTACTTTCAGAGAAAGTATGACTTTTTCTATCAGTGAAATGAAATTTTTATGACTTTTGTCTCTACTTTTGTATTGTTGGTTTAAATCTCTTGTAGAATTTAAGAGAGGATTCCAAAGGTGTGGCCCTTCCCATGTTTTTTGTCTCCTTCAGTTGCTAAAGGCCTTAGGAATTTACTATTCCAAGAGCATATTTGTTAACAGTAATTTTAGCAATGCCTGCTATCAGGTGCTTTTTAAGGATAGTTCAGTGAGTTAAAATGGCCAGGTGCTTAAGGTTAATAGTGATAGTGTTTTTAAAAGAGTCTAATTAAAAGGCCATCTAGGGCCGGCCCGGTGGCGCACTGCGCTAGTGCGCCACTTGGGAAGCGCGGCAGCGCTCCCGCCGAGGGTTCGGATCCCACATACAGACCGGTTCCCGCTCACTGGCTGAGCGAGGCGCGGGGGCAACACCGAGGGTTGCGATCCTGTTGCCGGTCTCGGTCCGGTACGGGGGCGACACTGAGGGTTGCTATCCGTTGCCGGACATGGAAAAAGACAAAAAAAAAAAAAAAAAAGGGCATCTAATCTGTGAATCTGAATAAAGACTTTAAGATTTTGCTGTATACCTGTAAACATATAATTTGAGGGTTTCTTGATTTTTTTAGATGCAAAGTTATAGTGTCAATAAAGGAAATGTATGAATAAGAAGTTAAATGAGAGTATTGTTTAATTTGAAACTATTATGAAAATAATCACCAATATTTATTTGAAGGATTACATTGATTGAAATAATAATAGCTAACATACTAAGCAAGGGCTTCCTATGTGCCAGACACTGGACCAACTCCTTGTTATGCCATTTCATTTCACCTAATCTCCATTTTATGAGAAAGGAAAACCTGGTTTTGCTGAAATCAGCGGCTGGTAGATTGCAGAGCAAGGATTCAGATCTTAGGCTGTCCGACTGCCAGCCCAGGCTCTGAACCACTTGTCTCTACAGCTTCTACACTAGCACAGTCTGTCTGACAAGGCTGTGATGCTGTCTTACACAGTACTTACAATATGTCAATCCACACAGTGACTCTATGAGTGAGTAGACAAACATTAACTCCATTTTACAGACAAGGAAACTGATACTTCACTATTCCAAGGTTTCACAGTTGGCACATAATAGAGTTATCTTTGTTATCATCCTGGAGATCTAATGTATATAATAAATAAAGGATTTTCTTATGTGCTATTTTTGTGCATATGGAGGGAGAGTATATGAAATTTATTGAAATTTCATTAGAAACCTTTATCATGTGGTTTAAACTTGCTGTGTGTATCATGTGATCCTGTAATGACTCAGAACGTCTTAAATGACTTTTTTCTCTCCCTTCAAACAAAATCTTAGCAGTATCACTGCAAAATACCAGTGTGAAACTCCATAACACAGGTTATTCCAGCCAAGAATTTGAGGTGAGGACAGCTTTAAACTGTTCAGGCACATTAAAATCAAATCAGTGGTGGAAATGCTGGCAGCTACTCAGAAAAGATGTCTCTATAGCACATTAAAAAATCTTATCCCCTAGAGAGGATGATCAAGAGCTTGGGCACATTTATATCCGTTCAGGCACATTAAAATCGAATCAGTGGTGGAAATGCTGGCAGCTACTCAGAAAAGATGTCTCTGTAGCACATTAAAAAATCTTATCCCCTAGAGAGGATGATCAAGAGCTTGGGCACATTTATATCTGTGGCTGGAGAAGGGAGAAAGGGATCACTTTTATCGCCATGTCAGCGCTGAACAGCACATGACTCTCCTTCGAATAACTGTATGTTTCTTAATTTTTCCAAGGATTTTTAATTCATTTTGCTTATTATCATAAACATTTTCCCACTTTAGGAAACATAAAATTTATTAAGGTAATTGTAATTTAAAATATTCAAAAACCTGAACCATTCATAACATTGTTATTTAAATGGATGTCAGAAATTTTATCGCAGGAAAGTATATATGGATCCCCATAGCTGACTTCTTATGTTTAGTATTTTTCCTTTTGCCTGCCTAGGAACAATAGTTTCTGAAATGTGAATTTAAATGATACATCAAGCTAATAAATATGGGCTCGGCTAGCAAGTAAAAAGCATAACTAATTCAATTTAAATGTCCCCAAATAAAATAATGAACAAATACCTTGAAGATTAAGAATGTTAATGCAATTAGCAAAAATTATTATTCAATAAAAGTCATGTTTCAGTTTTAAGACAGACACTATGTCATTCAGTGACCATGTAAGCACTAAATTCAGGTACACTATATTCAACTGATACATAAAATAAAAATGAAATGCCTTTTTGAAGAAACTTGGGTAAAATAGTTTATAACGTGTTAGACAAAAGGAAACGTAAGTCCTCAGGGACAATGGGGAAAACTAAAACATGAGATTACTTAACAAGTAACCTTAGAGCCTAATCTCCCCTGCCTCTGGGGGTGGGGAGGGTGTAGCAGGTGGATGAACACAGTGAACATGGAACCTGAGGGGAAATGAGTTTGCCTAACTTCATTGCTACATAATGTGGTCTGAGGATGATCATGGCAGTGGTGTGTGCAGTACTGTAACTATTCGCTTTAATGTTTCTGTGATGTGTTGGCATTCTGCTTATTTGCAGGAAAGCGGTGGGTATTCTGATGAAGCAGCCTTGATCCTTCACAGGAAAGGGTTTGATTGCCAGTTCTCTAGCAGAGACACGGGGCTGCTTTGTTCTACTACTCAGGGAAAGGTAGGTTGAAAGGTTATTTTTGCTTATTGAGTTAGTGTGCTTTGAAATCTTCACTTTGCACAAACAGTCCTGACAATATGGTAATGTTTCATTGCCTCTTCACTCACTCATTTTCCTCAGCCTGAAAGTTAGCTCAAATCTCCTTATCTTCAGAAAGTACTTTCTCAACCTTCAGTCTCCTCTCCTGGCCAACACCAAAGTGTATAGCTGGAACCTGCGCACATTTGAAGGCAATGCCCTTGTTATTTATTATGCCTTCTATTTCTAACCTACAAAGCATCTTCTCCTTACTCCTCCCATTTCCCCTCCCCCTGACCACACACACACTCACATACCATCTAGTTCAGTGATGGTAAACCCAAGTCCTACAGAGGCCAAAGCACGTTTTATAATAACAGAAGCTGATGGGGATAGCAAAAAGGAAGTGACCGGAAGCATTAAGACTGTGATCAGTGGGATAATCCACCACAGGCCACAAGGCAGCTGTACTTAGCTCCAACCAGTTGTTTTCCCTTGGGAAGGAAATGTAGGTCTGGGTCTTCTGATTAATTCAGATTTGCATGAGTCAGCACTGTAGGCCCGACAGATCTTCAGTTTGAACACTGTTTGCTGGGTGCCTGTTTTTGATTTCTCTTCAAGTTGGTCTTGCTGGCAGTTCCATCAACCCTCTCCTTGGAAGGAAGTGAACTTTACTCTCCTTTCTCTGTCTCTGAGCACACTGTGACTTAGAGAAGGCAGACTGGCTGATTCTAGAACGCAAGCAGGTCTGCCCCACCAAGAAGCTCAGCTGACCCAGCTCTCCTCCAAAACCCCATGGATACACTATATGCCAGACTCAAGTCCTACAAATCAGCGTGTGTAGGGTCTGAAAAGAAAGAAAATCTATTGGGGGCCCTAAATCTACTCAGATAGATTGGCTTCTCCATTTCTTTTACCTCACCCTGCAAGAAGTTGGTGCCAAGAAAGTACTGATGTTTCTGTTATTTTTTCATCATGTTTGCAGTCTACCTCATTGTTGATGATCTGAGTATATTTGGCTGTGAGCATTCTGACATTAAGATGTTGAGTCTTGAGAGGTTTATATGATCCAGAGAGACATATTAGGATAACCTGGAAGGAGTGAGGGAAGTATTTTGGAAATGATCTCTCAACCCTGTAGGCTGAGACTCATTAACATAATGAGCCTTCCTTGTAGGCTGAGACTCATTAACATAATGAGCCTTCCTTGTAATGGGCCTGTGTTTTCCTTCGACTCTGTTGGAACAGGAAGAAGAAATGGTTGAAAACTACCATTGATAAGTATTGGCTGAAAGAGAATAAGGATGTTTTTAAAGCTTGTTGGCCCATAGATGTTTTTTTTTTTTTAATTATTATTATTATTGGAAAAGCAGCCTCTGTGCATGATGAAATTCTCAAGCACTACAGAAAGGAGTACAGAACAAGTAGCCCGTGACCATCACCAGTTGCCTATGTTTTCCTCCAGGGACAGTCTTAACGTCCAGCCTTACCCATTCTCATGCTATTTTTCACTGGGTGTATAGACATGCTACTAATCTTTCTTCAAAGTTGATCTAAATATGTGAATTTTTTATCGTTTACTTTTTAGATGTTGGTACAGAAATTTTTTAAAGAGTTTACTGTTGAAAGTCTCATCCCTTCATCGTTATCCTTGATGCATTCACCTCCAGTTGTCCAAAATATAAGTGAGATCAACTTGAGTCCCATGGAAATCAGCACATTCCGAATCCGGTTGAGGTGAACCTGACTTTCACATTTGGATTGGGAAGCATTGGCTTTTATACACTTCTTGGTTTGACGTGCAATAAAGAAGCACATTATTTTAGCTTCTGGCTACTGTGAGACATGAATTCTGTGATTTTTTTTTTTTTTTAAATTAGTACAGCAAGAAAAAAAAAAGCCATGCTATTAACCAGGTTTCTTTAAGTTCCTCCCATGAATCACCACCATCAGCGTGAGTTGATGCAACAAGTGAAGAAATGTTTAAAGACAGCCTCTCAACAGATTGTATCTCAGGTTAAATGTTAATTAAATATGTCTGTGTTGGGGGTTGTGAAGAGATTCTTATAAGTATTTGTGTACCTGACCCTTTGTTAGTTTTGTTAAAAAAAACCCATTTGACCGAAATGGAATAAAAAACTGGTGGGTAATAGCTAATGGCCAAAATGATTGCAGTCATTCATACAAGCTAGAAAAATTGTGTGTGGGAATAAGTGGAAACGTGCAATCCATCAATCCTTATGGCAAGTTGATTTTCACACCTTTTTTCTAATGAACCTCTTGACCCTTCCCTTCCCACCCTTTGTATTTCCAGAAATAACTGATTTTGAATCATTCAACAGTAGAAAAAGAGGCATATTTTCATTACTTGACAATATGGGATAGGTGCAATTTATTCCATTGTCACTAAAATAGAAGAAGCAATTCCATAGGTACCATAAACCTATTTTAGGTACCACAAGGTGTCTTTTTACACAGCTCATTTGAATACAGGTGTTCTGAGATGGGGTTTCTATTTTTAAATTACCATATCAAAATAAATGTGCCTTATTTTTTTATAAGTCTTGTTATATCTTTTGGTGTCCGTAGTACTGTTTGGGGAAGAAGGGACATTGGGGGATTAGGGTGGAGGGTGGGTTCTTTCTATGACACATAAATTGTGTAATTTTTGCCCGACAATGCTGGCCACCTTCTGATCTATTTCATTAAATTTGTGGTGATGTTTCTATAAACATTTTGACTATTTGAATGTACTGAGATGTCAGAAAACAAAACAAGGAAGAAAAATATTGTTAATTAAAATATGCTGCTGCCAAGGAAACTGCAACTTGAAGCAAGTATTTTGTAACATGCAAAATCTAGATACTGTTTCCATTTCACAGTAGTTAACCATATTGCAAAGAAAATGCTTTAAAATAGACCCTGTTTTGAAACCCACTTATATGTAGCTCCTCATGATTTATCTTACTAAAGAATATGTTCATTCAGTCAGTTTCAAGCTTTTTTATGTGCTAACCTCAAAGTGAAGTTCTAAATCCATGTGCCATTACAGTACTTTAAATAAAGTATATTTGGGGTCATTCTTTCCTCAACATTAAAACAACAGCACCATTAGCAACATTTAGAATATTTAGTTGCAGCAGAGAAAGGATTATTTGAGTATGTACAGTTTTGAAAATCTCTGAGTTAACTTAATATAGTATTATCTGACTTTAAACTTCTTTTTACCTCTTGTCATTCCAACGTCTTTATAGGGAAATTAAAACCTAATTTCTCTTTCACCATGTAGTCTGATTATCATCTTGATTTTTACTCAAGATGCAGCTCCTAAAATTATTATGTTAAATTCATAAACTCCTTTGCCTGTAATAATTAAGAAAACAATGCCAGTATTGATAAAGATATTACAAGGGGGTAATTTCATGCAATAAACATGTACTGTAAGTTTCCTTCCTCATTTTTTGAGAATAAACAACTGAAAAAAGAAAACAATTCCTTTTTGTGGACATCTACAGATGTTAGGATTGCCAGAGGCAAATCCCAGGAATAAGATCAGTATTCTCATTGCATCTTACATGTGAAAACTTCCTATGGGAGTTCGTTGTATTCTGTGGATAAGTGGGTGTGCTTAATCATTCTGGAAATTCTGATCAGATGAAATAAAAAATCTTGATGCAATAACAGTGGTTTTGCCACTTCTGGTCATTTGAGATGATATGTCCCATGTCAGTTGGGGTTTTATTCAGTGTGTGTTGCTGCCAGCTGTTCACAGGTAAAGCAGAAATTCTCTTTAAGCAGCAAATTTCTGCTTTTTAAAGTTATTTTTAGAATAAATCATCAGGGAAGTGAAGAGAGGATACTTTTGCTTTGGGTTGTGGTCACGAACTGATTAAGTAATTTAGTGTCTACAGCACACATTGAAAACCATACACTTCAGTTGTGATCTTGGTGGCATATTTATTTGGTTAGGTTTTATTACATTCTTTATCACAGATGTTCAGCTGACCAAGTAGTTCATTACTTTCTCTCTTTTTTGAAATTTTAATTTGGGGTTATAACTGCAGTGTTCTAGAACTCAGCATCCTTGTTTTCTACAAATACTGATTAAAATAAAATGTTGTAAAATGTGTTGTGAAACATTGTAATTACCTTCCCATGTTTTTGTTGTACGTGTGCCGAAATATTTTTATGTTCCTTTGTCTGGAAGAATATGTTTGCTTTCATTCTGATCATTTTGCTCACGTTGGAATCAACAGGTTTTGATATTTTCTCTTGGAAGATTTTATATCTTTTTGGGAATATGTAATATAAGATCTCTAATAAAAGATAATCTTATGTGCTTGGTGCTCTAGAGTAGTTCTTAATCCTATTTTGTAAACAGGTATATTACAGTAATTAAAACATAACAAAGGGATAGGGTGGAGTGGCAAGGGGCCTGTTCTTTGTTTCTTCTCGAGTGAATTGTTCCTTCTTTAGCCCAATTCTTGTTAGAAAAGGTAGTGTTAGAGAGCAGGTGGCAGGAGGATGGTGGTGTTTCAAAGCTGGGTTTGGGGACACCTTTGAGATTGGAGTCTAGGAAGCTTCCTAGCAGCTGTGCCTCTGGAACTTTCTGAGCCAATTAAGAGGCAAACAGATCATAGATTCCATACATGAGTAGGACAAGATTGAGAAGAGGATCAAGCCAAGACATGAAACGAAGAAGGTCCATGTGAGTTGATCTAGAAGGTAAGGAGGGCTGGAAGAGTGGGATCTGGAGGCATTCCCCCATCCTGCTGGCCCATACTGGTGCACAGCTTTAGTGGCTTTAGGGGAGTTCCTTCAAAGCTTGGAGATGGGCGAAGGTGAAGGATAAATATCTTGGAGGTACACATGGGTTAGTCAGGTTAACAATACAAGCCAACTAGGAAGTTTGGACTTGTTTTAGGTGACTTTTGTAGTAAAGAGATGAATCAATTTATAATATGTATAGAAGGGAACATAAAAATCTAGAGAAACAAATAAAAATAGATTTCATTGGCAGATAATGAAAATTAAGTTTTTGGCTCCATAAAATATCAACATGTCAAATTAATTTGCATATTAAAATTGGTAAAGAAAAATTTAGGTGGACATATGTTCACAAGGTCTTCTGTAAACCAACTAAGTGTGATTGTGATTTTGAATTATTAAAGGATTGGATCAAAGGGGAGTAGAGAATTAGCAAGTACCATGCTGCTACCATACATCAAAGCAGAACACTGATGTCTTATGTGATGTTATAATGGGCAAGACTCCTTCAATAAAAACTGGCTTAAGCAAAAAAAGGAAGTTGTCCCCAGTAAATGTTCAAGGGTACATAGCACTCCAAATGCAGCTATAGTCGAGTATGAGATGTCATCCAGGATCTGTCTTTAGCTTGTGCTTTAGCTTTCTTTTAAGTTGTCCTCAGTCTCAGGCAACGACTGCCCATTTGGTGGCAAGATGGCTACCAGCAGATCGAGACTTGCATCTAGACAGCTTGAAGCTCCAGTAGAAAAATCACCTTTATTTTTTTCAGCAAATGTCCTGGGATTGATGTCTCTGGCTCTCATGTTGCTCATGTGCTAGTGAGTGTGGCTAGGAGTGTAGAGTTAGGTTCAACTAAGTCACATGGACAAATGGGTGATAAGCAGGGCCCCACCCCCAACCCAAAGAAAATGGGATTCTACAACCAGAGAAATGGGCGTTACAGCAGAAATACATTGCAGAGGAAAACCAAATGCAAATTGCAGATTTAAAGGAAGCAGAAAGCATGCTTAGTTTGAGTGTCAGAAAGTTCCATAGAAGAGGTAGACTTGAGATAATTCTTTAGACATGAGTTTGATTTTAGCAGGTAGAGACAATGTGTATGAAGACTTAAATGAGGAAAGACATGGTAACAGCAAAGCCTGGACAACTAGAAATAGTTTCTTCTGTCTGAAGCAGTGCTATCCAATAAGACTTTCTTTGTGGGAATGTTCTTTATACATATGCTGTTCAATGTGGTCGCCACTAGCCACATGTGGCTCTTGAACATTTGAAATGTGGTTAATGCAACTAAGGAATGGAATATCTTACTTTAAATTCACGTAGCAACACGTGGCTACTGTAGTAGCACAATGGCCTGGAGCATATGGTATGTATAAAATATTAGTAGAAAATACAACTAAAGATATAAGGTAAGGTCACATTTTACTAGAACCCTGCTCCTCAAAGCATGGTCCTCAGACCAGAAGCATTGGTATTACCTGGGAACTTGTTAGAAATGCAGACTCTCAGGCCCACCCTAGACTTAATGGATTAGAATCTGCATTTTAACAAGATTCTCAGAGAATTCATGTGCTCCCTAAAGCACTGGCCTAGCACATTTTTTAAGAAGTAGGGTTTCTCTGTCTCCTTGTTGAGCTTTTCTGAATAACTCTTGACAATTAAGTCCTATACCCTCCAATCCCTACTGCCAGAAAACATCTCATAAAATCTCTCCGCTTGTCCTACCACCACCCGATTCCAAGTGACACAGTGTACCTAGACTGCTGCTTTTGCCTTTTAGCAGCTGCTTGCTTACAGTCCTGCCCCTTTTAGTTTCTTTTTTTCACACAGAAGCCCAAACGAGCTTCTAAAAAGTGAAATTTGAAGGGCTTCTTCCTATTGAAAATCTTTTTCCCTTCACATTTGGAATAACATGTAAACATTTGCCATGGCCTAGAAGCCTACCTGGCCTGGTCCCTGTCCTTCCACGTTCCTGAACTTTACTGTGTGTGTTGTTTAAGAAATCCTTTCCTGACCAAAGCCAGCCTTGTCTTCCACTCTCTCTTACTTGCTGTTGTCTAGGTTTTTATGGGTCTCTAATGTGCCAAGATTATTCCTCTTAGGGACTTTGCACTGGTTCCCTCTACTTTGAAGGCTCTGCTCTCAGGTCTCCCCCTGCCAGGCTCCCTCTTGTCCTTCTGGTCCAGGTGCAAATGTCATCTTTTCCGGGGTCTCCCCTGACCAGCCAGTTTATCATGGCCCCACCTTCATTCCTTCACTGAGTTATCTTCTTACCCTGCTTTTTTCCTTATAGCAGAGCCAAACCTGAAATTTTATAGGTTTGACTTCTCCACTAGATTGTAAGCTCCTCTGAGGGCAAGAACCCCAGCCATTGAGTTTAGCACTGTACCCCACACCTGGAACAGCAGAGATTCAGTAAATATGTGTTCAATAAATGAAATGGGTACCACCTGTAAATGTCGAGAAATGGAAAATTAATAATTTCGGAATAAAAGGCTACAAAATCCCTTACACCTTAATTGTATTTACTATTTCCCTGCTCAAAGCCCTCAGGAAGTTCCTGTGGCCAGAAACAAATATATAAATGTTTCAAGCTGTATTTCTAATCCCTTCAAAACATGTGACCTTATGGAAGATACTGTAGCTTGCTTATAACAAAATACTGGAAACTGGGTAATTTATAAAAAAAAAAAAGGTTTATTTTCTTACAGTTTTGGAGGCTGGAAAGTCCACAGTCTAGGGAGTTCATCTGGTGAGGATCTTGTTCTTGGTGGTAACTCTATACAGTGACACAGGGTATCACATGGTAAGACTAGGCTGAGCAAGAGACAGAGCGAAACTTCTCACTTGCTCTCTTATAAAGCCATTAGAACCGTGCCCATACTTTGTGAATGGATCAGTTCATTCACAAGGGCACGGTCCTCACAATCTAATCACCTCTTAAAGCCCCACCTTTCAAATATCATAATTGGATTTCCCACCCTCTTAACACTGTTACAATGGAGATCAAGTTTCCAATACATGAATTTTAGGGGAACACATTTGACCCATAGCACCAACCAACCACTGCCCCTCTGCCTTCTTTTCTAATAAAATTCTGGTTTTATTCAAGTATCAGCCATGAGCCTTGAGAGGTGAATCGTGATAGGTCTAGATTGGTCATGATAATATTCTCCAGGCTGGATGATGGCTTTAGGAATTGGCATGTGACACAGTCCTGACCAATGAACTGTCCTACATGGGAAGTTAGTTGGGGGCTTCTGGAATAGTCTTCCTTCCTCCCTTTTAAAAAAGGGAGAACCTCTTACCCTCACACAGCAACGTTCAAAGGCAGTATTGTGTAAGTGTTGATGCTGGAGCTGCTGCAGCCATTTTGCAACAGTGTAGGGACAAGCCAGAGGTCAAAAGTTGACTGGATGACTGAGCGAAAAAATGAGTAGTGCCTGGGACCCTGATGATGTTGAGTTCTTGAATGAACATTTCCAACCTTTTTGTTAAATGAAATAGTAAGTCACTATACTATTTAAGCCATTTCAAGTGTAATGTTATGTTACAAAGAGCTAAACGCATTTAAACTGATGGTCTTTGTTGTCACCAATGCCCCAGCACCATGCTCTCCTGTAGATGCTTTGCTGAATGGGGCCGTGTGTACTCGAATGACTCGTGCTTGGTTGTAAAGTCAGTCCTTTAGAACATGGCCTCTTACTTGGTCCCCACTGTCCTCGTCTCCTTGTACATTTTGCTCAAACTTTTTAATAAAACTGTGCATGATTCATTACATTGTGTAAATATTCTTTTTTTCAAATATAAGGTAGGAGGTAAGGTTTTAAGAAATGCAAAGTGAATCAAGGATGTGGGTACTGAAGATTGCAGAGTTCCTGTGACATGAACACTCAGTGTTTTGCTTCAAATGTGGCATTGGGACTGCATTCTGTGTGGCAAGAGGAACCTTTGGAATGTCAACCAGCACCTGGAGGAAGAAGGGGCTGGGGTAGGAGCAGTGAGTCTGAGGTGGCTAGCTTCTTTGAATTGTGTCAACTAACTCTTACATATTTTGAGACCTTTCAAATAGATTTATATCATTGAAGGACTATGTGAATTTCTGAATCTACAGATGAAGGACATTGGAACAGTGCTATTTAAAAGGGCATATTTTAAAGGCTTTACATGCATCCTAGTGTTCTTGGCTTGCACACTCTCTATTGCTTTCCAATTTTTTTTTTTTTTTTTTTTAATTCACAGCTTAGTCTCGGGGCTCATTTTCCAGTCCCAGATCTAAATGGCAATGCTAGCGAGCAAGATGTGTGTTTCTAGGGTCTGGATGTGTGAAACTTTTTGCAAAACCTAATGGAGCCTTACTGGTTGTCTTTCAAGGCATGATCTGAAGTTGGTGGGGGGGGCTTTGTTTTGGTCTGAAACTCCCTCCTGGAGCAGAAGAGTCAGAGCATTTGCTTTTCTTGGGACGGATTTTAATGCAGGATTGGAATCATTTTGGACTGGCTTTATGGAAGTGAGTTTTCAAGAAAAATGATTTAACTCATTCATTTATTTTGTTTTCCTAAATGGAGTTTTCTAAGTGCACTTAATAAGATTATTTTAAAGTTAAGATCTATTTTTTTCTTAAGTAAAATCTACAAATTCATCGTCATTGGATTTAGGCGGCTCTTTAATAGTCTGAAGGCAGTCGGTTTTAGCTTTTGCATTGCACTTTCAGTCAATAAACATTAGCTGAATTTGTTATTAGGGGAGGGCACCTGTGCTAGGCTCTGGGATAGGATTTTAACAATCCTGCCCTCTGATCTAGTAAGAGAGATAAGTCCTGATGGAGTTAAGGTGCTGTAACAAAAGAAAGCAAGAGGGTCATGTTAGTAGCACAAGTGATAGATGCCATGTGAGAACAGAGGATGGAGACTTTCCTTCCATCTGGAATGATGAGGAGGGAAGACAGGAGGTGGGAGGATTTGAGCTGAGCCAGGAAGGGTAGGTATATCACCAACTGGGTGTGAAAGCAGAGGGTGGCTTGGCATCAACAGCACAGAAACAAGAATCTCATTTCTGGTGAAAGTTTTGTGAAGGGAAATTATTGGAAGTTAGGCTAGAAATGTTTCTACCTGAAGACTCCAGTAATCTACATCTAGACTTTGGACTCTACAGAAGAAAACGGGGATGGTGTGGTTTGCATGTTAATATTGATTTGTAGACCCATGTAAGAAGGCGAAAGGGAAGAAGCATGTGTGTGGTTTTCAGGAAACCTTGACATGACTACACATAATTGCTTTATAATTGTGAAGGAAAGGACACACATATCTCTGCATTTGTGATTTTTTTCATTGTAGCCATGTGATACTTGATTAAAGCAATTATGAAATGTAAATTTCTTATGTATGAGCCTGTTGACTCCAAAACTCTTTAATGATATAATGAAACCTTACAAGTGAAGTAGTAAAATCTAACCTAAGCTTGGACAGAACGATTTTACAGGGTATAAAAGTAGCTCCTTTCATTAGTCCACAGTCAATCTACTTCAGGGCAGTCTCCAGGGTTTAATTTGTCAACCCAGGAATATTTGTCACCCAGATAAGAGGTTAAAGAATTAATGAGACACATTATTAAAATACTTTTAGTTTTAAAAGGGTTCTATTTTAAAGTTTAGTAGAACCTTGTCATAATGCAATCTCTTGGGCTTGTGTCATCGAAGTGTAATAATAATGAGGTTTTATAATTCAGCAAAAACTACGTAAGGTGAAGGACTAGACCACCTTATCCCGAATCCCACTCTGTTTGCATGAAGAGAAATAAGTGAGGTTTCAACAGCGTTCTACACAGTCATATGCCCCAGTTCTAGTAGCTTTGACGAGTACAGGAAAAGAGAAGCTCTTTGGAGTACAAAATTTCAAATTAAGGGTGCACAAGGGGCAAGTGGCTCAACAAAAGTTTCTAGTCTTTGAAACTATGCACCTGACTTCATTAAAATCTCTAGAAATAAACAATGAAAATGAAACTTACTCAGTATTTAAAAAGAAAACGACCTATCTGAGCAACTGGTGTCAAGGAGCCAGGAGGCTGTAGGAGTTCAGAATTTGCCAGGGGTTCCAATTAGAAACTTGGGCATGCAGAGCCCTGGGAGCGTAGAGTCTGATGTTGCCATCTGTGTGACTGTGACGATCTCATACCTGATGAAGTTGCTAAAGCAGTGGAGGGCTCATGGCAGTGGGTGAATCTTGACCTGCCTTTCTGGGGGCAGGGCAAAAAAACGATCACTAAATATTGATTCCTTTGTTTCTCTTCCTTTTTCAGAAGGCATGGTCAGAAGCAAAATTATAGTAATAAGAACAGCCAACATTTTTTGTCATGTGCCAGGCACTATAAGCATATGGCATACCTTCTGTCATTTAATCCTAACAGACACCCTCTGAAGGATATGCTATTATTATACCCATTTTACAGAACAGGAAAGTAAAGCTTGATGAAATTGAACTCCAACCTTGGTCTATCTAGGGATCTTCAAACCACAGTCAGTAGGCCAAAACTAGCCCACCGCCTATTTTGATAAATATTTATTGGGACACAGTGATACCATTTGTTTACATATTTTCTATGGCTGCCTTATGGCTACAAAGACAGAGTTGAGTAGTTTTGATAGACAGGGACCATATGGCCTGCAAAGCTGGAAATGGCCCTTTACAAAAACAATTTGCTGACCTCTTGTCTATCTGACTATAGAGTCTGGGCTCTTAACACTATCCTTCCACTTCAGGTGGAATCCCTACAGTTGTCACTGCAGGGAATATTTTAATTATAAAATAGAATGAAAAATCTGTCAGCAGTAATAGAAAGAGCACTAGATTGGGGATTCTAGTCTCAATTATGCCAAAAGTAGCTGTGGAACCTTGGACAAGTCCCTCCATCTACTGAGAAATCTTTTTCCTGATCTACTAATTAAAGCCACACTGCCAAGTTTCCAAATTAGGTTTCCTAAACACTTTCTGGTTTGCAAAAGCTGTTTTAGCAAATTAAATAAAATGTATTTTAACTGGTTCTCCATGGCAACACTTACAGCTCTTTCCAAGTAACCTTTTGAAGTCCTACTTCTCCATGTTTTGGTTATGGCACCGTTGAGTAGAGGGATGTTTGGGATGGGAATAGAATGATCTGTTTAATACGAAGACTTATTTTTGCTTTGTTTTGTTTCTATAAATGTCAATGTTTCCTTCCCCTGAAACAACCTAAGCCTGAAAAAAAATGTACCTGATGCTTTCTCTGGGGAGATTGAAACCCTAATTTACAGAGTAATATGAAAAATCCTGAAAGTATTATGTGAAAACAGCTGAGTTTCAACCTGTGAATAAGTGCCTACAGCTCATAAACTCTGTGGGCTTCAGATCAGCACAGGGACCTGTGGGATAGGAGATTCTCTTCAATCGAAGGACCAAGATGAGAAATCCTTTTAGATCGCAAGAAATCTTAGTCTTCAGCCATCGGTAGTTAAAAATCAGGCCTGGTATAGCTTTGCATTGAAAGATTAAGGAAAAAGACTGCTTAGGAAAAAATAATGGCTGCTTTGTAAAAAGTGCCTGAGACATGCCTTACACAAAAATGAGTTTGATGAGAAGGCTAGTGATGGGAACTTTATCTCGTTCCATGAAGCATCATGGTGGTCTGAAGCAGGAAGTGTGTGTTGGTTTGGTGATCCTGTCTTGACTCTTTTTAAATTTTATTTATTTTTTTTATTTAGAGTATGAAGATTTGGAGTAGGAGCAGGAAGGAGGTAATTAAATGTATGTCTTTTTTGAATTCAACCTCAGTCAAGTTTGAGTCCAAGAGATGCTATAGGTATACTTAGGAACAGCAAACTGTCTGAACTTTAATCCCATTCTTTGGCTGTATCAGCTGTGGCTTGTCGGGTCTCAGGATGATAAAGCACTTTGTGCACTGAGCCCACTTACGTCTTCTTCCTCTTATGATATGAGGAACTTGTAGTGTGTTGAATGGTGGCTCCCAAAAAGATGTGTTCATGTCCTAACCCCTGGAAACTGTTGGAAAAACACCCTTTGCAGATGTAATTAAGTTAAAGACATTGAGATGATATCATCCTGGAATATCTGGGTGGGCCCTAAATCCAATGACAAAGATCCTTATAGGAGTCAGAATAGGAGAAGACATAGAGAACAGGAGGCAGTGTGACCATGGAGGCAGTGATTGGAGTGATGTGGCCACAAGCCAACGAATGCTGACAGCCACCAGAAGCTGCAAGAGTCTTAGAACATAGCCCTGCTGACGACTTGATTTCGAACTTCTGGCATCCAGAACTGTGAGAGAATACATTTAGGTTGTTTTAAGTTACCCAGTTTGTGGTAGTTTGTTGTAACAGCCTCAGGAAGCTAATATAGTACTCAAAATACATTCATCCAATCCATCCCAATGCCCTTCTGAAGGGGCACCAGGGCTTCCCCCCTACCCTAAACACTCCCAGGGTCCTGTTAAAGAATGAAGAGCTGAGGGATTATGCTGATCCCTGACTGACACAGTGGTGTGCCAAGGTGATAGGCATGGAACTAGATGAGAACCCCTTCAATATTTGATTCCTTTTGTGGGATTACTTATCCACTGGCAGTTTAGAACGCAGCCTGGAAAAAAACAGGAAGATGTTTTCAGTGATTTGCCTCCATTTAACATGGAATATTACTCATCTAGTTTCAGTCGATTTGAGTGAAGTCTTCTCAAGATGAAATAACCGAATACTTGTCAATAACAGGGAATAATTTTTGCTTGTCATGATCTTTTAATTTTTAGAGCACTTTAAATATGCAGATCAATTTGCACTCTCTAGTCTCACAATAATTCTGTGAAGCAGGTCCGACAGGTATGATTATGGATCTGTTAAAGCTGTGCAGCTTAAAGCCAGCAAGCTAATGAGGAAAGCTAGATGGAAAGATAATTTTTCCTCATCCAATGTCCCGCTTATTGGCTTTCTCTGCAGGAAATGACTGACTGGACTCAACAAAGAGTTGATGAACTGAAATTATATTTACTTGGAAATGTTTTTGGATGGGAATAGCAAAAAAAAAAAAATCTTTTTAAAAGGAAAACTAGTGATATGCTCTATCACATACCGAAATACACACATATTACATATATATCTAATCTACATAGAATATGGTAAAGATTGCATTTCACATTGGTGGTAAAGAGGTGATAATTCAATAAATAGCATGATCTTCATTAAGAGAAAAATAAAACTATCTACTTCAAATAGATGCAAAAATGATTTGCAGATTAAAGATTCAATTGCAAAAAATAAGACTATAAACACAATAGAAAAAAAAATACAGAATATTTTAATCATTTGAGAGTGAAGCAGGCCTTTCTATGCATGATATGACTTTAAGAGCTGTAAAGAAAAATAGACAATTTGATTATAAAAAATGTAAAATGGTGTGGCCAAAGTTTTAATAAAGTTAAAAGAAAACAAAACAATATACAGTGATTAAACTTTGCAATATATATGTTATTCATTAATTTATCCAAGAAACAGTTTTGGAGCACCAGTTAGGCACCAGACACTAGTCAGTGCTGGGAACAAAACACTGAGCAAGACAAGGGGTCTTGACCTTGTGGAACTTGTGATCTAGTGAATGAGGAACCCACATTCAACATGTACTTTTGAGTATAATGAGTATTATGAAGGTCAGATCTGGGCGCCGTGGGAAAGTATGATGTGGATGAGTACTGACAGACAATAGTTAACATCTCTCATGTTGAAGAACCCATGGAAATTAATGAGAGAAACAATAACATAGAAAATTGACAAAAGATGTATACTAGAAATTCCCGAATGAAGAAATAAAGTCACAAATAAACATATGAAAAGATGTTTATCGTCATGAATGATCAAAGATATGAACATCAAAATTAAATATAATGTTTTACCTATCAGATTATAAAGAATAAAATGAGTTACAATAAAAACTGCTGATGGTGAGATGTAGGGAACTGGACACTCATATACTTTGGTATGTGTGTAAATGATAGAAAATCTGATGATGCACAGTGACATTTACAATTTAAAAATCTGTTCCTCTATTCAAAGTCTTATAGATCGAATGTTTGTGGACCCCCAAAATTCATGTGCTATAATTTCAACTCCCAATGTGATGGTATTTGGAGGTGGGGCCTTTGGAAGGTAATTAGGGTTAGATGAGGTTATGAGGGTAGGGGCCTTCATGATGGGATTAGTGCTCTTATAAGAAGAAACACCAGAGGCTTTGCTTGTTCTGTGTCTGTCTGTCTGTCTGTCTTTCTCTCTCTCACTCTCTCTCTGCCACTTGAGGTCAGAGCATGAATTCTGCAAGCCTGGAAGAGAACTCTCACCAGGAACTGAATGAGCAGGCACCTTGATCTTAGACTTCCAGCCTCTGGTACTGTGAGAAATAAATTTCTGTTGTTTAAGCCACCCAGTCTATGGTATTTTGTTATGGCAGCCTGAGCAACTAAGGCACAATGTGTGTGTGTGTGAGTGTGTGTGTGTGTGTGTGTGTGTTTAAAAGAAAGTAATAAGAGAAGTGAGAAAAGATGTATTTACACCAATGTCAATCAGAGTACCATATCAGAGACAGGCAAACTACAGTCCATTGCCAAATCAAGCCTACTGCCTTTTTTTAAAAATAAAGTATTATTGGAATACAGCTATACCCATTTGTTTTTGTATTGTTTCTGGATGGGAATAGCAAAAAAAAAAAATCTTTTTGTCATGATCTTCATTACTTTGTTTTAGTTCTACAACAGTAAAGTTGAATAATTGCAACAGAGATTGGATGGCTTGCAAAGCCTAAAATATTTATCTGGTCCTTTATAGAAAGTTTGCAACTCCGTCTGTATAGCGTAGATTAAAATTGTGAACAACTTTAAATATCCATTAATTATAGTTAATTAAAATTATGATATATCCATAATGTGGAGTATTATGCAGCAGTTGATAGAGTTTATTCTTACATATAGACAAGGAAATGTCTTAAGATATTTTGTTAAATGAGAGTTGTAGCTCAACACGTATAGAATAATCCATTTATGTAAATGATGTGTATAAAGAGAGATACATCCATATGTATGCTGCCATTTATAAAGTGCTAAAGTACTGTGCTAAGCACTTAGCATAATTTATCTCTCTATCTAATTTATTACGCATAATATTGTGTAAGGTAGTATTATTATCCTTATTTTTCAGTTAGGAAATTGAAGGATAAAGGGCTAATTTGCCCAGTCACACAACTAGTAGGTGTCAAAGCTGGAATATAAATCTATGTATTTAACCACTACACTCTGCATAAATGTTCAAAAAAGACAAACACAAATAGTTATTATTTGGGGATAGGGATGGAATAAGAATAGAATTATAGGGGCCTTTAGTTTCTTGATATTGTTTTTTGTGTTTATTGGTAATATGTGATTGTTGTTAAAAATTAAAAGTGCTTCCGTTTTGGAAGAAAAAGAATGTAGGAGATAATTCCATGAACCTGGCCCATCTGTAAGCCAGTGTCTACAGCCAGTAAATTTTTTTTTTTGTCTTTTGTCTTTTTCCGTGTCCGGCAACGGATCGCAACCCTCAGTGTTGCCCCCGTACCGGACCGGGGACCGGCAACGGGATTGCAACCCTCAGTGTTGCTCCCGCGCCTTGCTCAGCCAGTGAGCGGGAACCGGTCTGTATGTGGGATCCGAACCCTCGGACGGGAGCGCCGCCGCGCTTCCCAAGCGGCGCACTATCCAGTGCGCCACCGGGCCGGCCCTACAGCCAGTAAATTTTGATACTGTCACATTAATCGAAAATGCATTGAAACCTGTCATTTAGGATCATTTAATTAAGCTGTTATCAGAAAACCCATTCAGTTTATAAATGAAGGAAAGAAAATTTTAAATTCAATTATTTTTCTAGGAAACTTGGAAGACAGGGAAAACTATAAAATGTCAAAGCCTGGGGTAACCACTGTGGATTTCCTAAGTCTGCATTATACAAAGGGATATGGTTTGTATCATGCATACCATGTCATTTGACAGGCATAGTTGTGGCCTTGTGAAAATAGGTTTACCTTGAAAATAAATTAGATTGAATTAAATTAATGATCTGGATACAATTCTTGGCCCTCTCATTTTACTAGGTAGGTCATTAAATAATAAACAAATTATATACCCTCTTGAAATCTTACTTTATATTTAGAATGGATATGTTAGTCCCTAAATTTCTGGTCTATATACATTAAATCCTTTAACATACCCAGCACATTGCCAGCCACTAAGTAGGTGCTTAATAAATATTGTCTGTATCTACAGAGATACAATTTAGGCTGTCAAGTAGAGAGTTAAATTGGTCATCTCAGATTTTTCTGTCCTCAGCCACACTAGTCCAGAAGGAAAGTGGTTTTCTTCCACTCGCTAGCACAAGCTGGCAGCAGCACCATCGGAACTGGTGTTCATCGCTATGGTAACATCCATGGTCTCCCCGCTTCCTGCTCAGTGTTTATTCTCCCATTTTCTACCTCTCCTCAGAGCCAGACTGAGCTCCTACTCAGAAGTCTTTTTGTGAAGAATAGACAAATTATGGCAAATGGTAATTGGACATAATCTCTTTTTCCCTCAAAGTAAGATACCACTATCTTTTTTTTTTTTTTTTGATAAGAGGAACCTAACTAAATATGGTACTTCCATTCTTGAAACAACACAAAATTCTCTTGTTTGACGGAAATAGAAGCAGAGGCAAGATTTTTGATGCTCACTTAATCCTTATGAATTTGCTCACTACTCTTTAGAGCCCTAAAGAGGAGGGGCTTTCCCATTGAAGGAACTATGTGAGCAAAGATGCAAGTATAGCAATGCAGTCGGTGGATCTGAAGGGCCATGGGTTAGCTGGCTTTGCTGGACGAGTAGGTTGAGACAGGCGACAAGTAGGAAATAAGGCTGGCATGCTAAATTGGGGCCAAATTGTGAAAGAATGGATAATACAAATCCAGCCCATTTCCCAGGACAAGTCATCTGTCCTCATGGTAACAAATTTCTCTGTAATGACCTCTAAGGTCCTATACTCACTGTCTTTCTGTGATTCTAGCATCTGCAAGAGACCCAAAGTAGAGAAACTCAATAATATTTTATATTAAGTAGTTTTCCATCTATGGCCCTGAAGGCAATGGCTACAATTGAATAAATTCTTTTCTTAGCTTTCAGTTTTCCAAAGGCAGATCTATCTAGATTATTATTTTTACAGGAATAATATTTTTGCAATCATTAAATTGAGATTTTTTCATTTCCAGAAATCGCGTTGTTGTGCGGCTCTGCACATATTAAATCAATGGACTTCCTCATTGCAGGGGACGAGATTGGAACAGAGAAGTCAGTCATTTCTTGGCCATCAGTGGAAAACCATATTTTTTAAAACATTTCCAGAAATCGCGTTGTTGTGCGGCTCTGCACATATTAAATCAATGGACTTACTCATTGCAGGGGAGGAGATTGGAACAGAGAAGTCAGTCATTTCTTGGCCATCAGTGGAAAACCATATTTTTTAAAATTCACAGTGACACCATAGTGTGAAATCCAGACTTTGTTGAGATGGGAAAAAATATTGTTTAAATTTGCCAATATATCTTTTACAAATCAAATCCTAAGCCTGGGGAATCTGGATCACTGAATTTTATCATAACCCGTAGTGTAGAGAGGGTGATATATGCTGCAAGGGACATGTGCCCCCGAGAGGAACAGAGACAGCCCTTCATACTGTTGAGAGGAGGTGGCTGGGCAGAGTAAGGCGAAGAAAGACAAGTCATCAAACATGAGTATCCCAGCTCCCTGGCTGCCTTGGGGTTGTACTTTGTTGGAAGTTGTGTTACAAACATGGTCTAGAACAGCAGGCTTTTCCTAGAGTGTATTTCAGAGCATTCCCACAGCTGGCAGGCACTGCATCTAACATGGTGCCAGACTAGATTTTTAAAATGGCTGAGGGAGGTGCCTAGAGGACTGAGCTTTAGATATTACCCATTTCTTCATATCCTACAACATGTCTCATCCCTGAGAGGAGTGGGAAATGAAAGAAGCAGTGGGCAAGAAGAGCCCTAGGGCTAGAAGGAAGAGGTCATGAGTGTGGCCTTCCAACTGGAGTTGTGACTCAGCAGAAAATGCCAGCATGCATTTGGAAGAACCAGGTGGAACAAACCACACCTCAGTGGATGCCACCACTGTTTCCTGGGCACCAGACCAAACAAGCTACAATGTATCAGAGACCAGTAAGGACCCAGAGGACAGTGCCTGATCCTAAGGACATTTCTTTTATTGTAGGTGTCACATGCAAGCATACCTTTATGTCTAGATGCCAATTTTGGAAACATGAGGTGAAGGGAAATGGACAGAACAATACTTAGAAGGAGATTAAACTTTGAACTGTCCAAGACTGAGGCATTTTAGAAAGCAAATAGAGAATAAAGAAAGTTATATGTTTACTCGGAGTGTGTAACTTTTGAACTCTCTGCACCAGCATTCTTAACCACATGGAGAACTTCTTGGAGGCCTTCTGAGGGAACAGATGTAAATTTAGCCAAAAAACAGAAAACTTACTACTCCTAATGGTGGACCTTATAACATGACAGAACTAGAATTCAAAACTATAGCGTCTCAGGGTTAGTGGGGATCTTTTAGTCCAACTATCTAGCGAACTTATATAGCAGTGAAAAAGCAAGGCTACCGTGTGTGGCCAGCAGAGTGCCATTATGTGCTATGATGGCTGGAATCCTTGTTGCCCGGTCCCAGCACCCAGTGAGTATGGATTTCAGATAACAATATATAAATTGAGCACATTTGATTTTGTAAGGCACCACACATTCTGTAAATGCCCAATAAACAGTTGAGATAGACTAGAATGGAAGAGAGGTTAGAATTATGGGAGACTTTAGAGATCATGTATTTTAATGTTTGCCTGAATCATGTGCATTGGAATCATCTTAAATGTGTTAAAATGCAGATTCCTGGACCCTACCCTTTATTTACTGAATCACAAATCTCCAGTGATGGGCTTGGGATATGCTTTTAAATTACAGTTTTGTTTTATGCCCTCTGTGCCACCCGATCTATCCAACCCCTTATTTAGCAGATGAGAATACTAAGGTCTAGAAGAGCAAACGACTTGATCTTGATCACTCTACTACTTGGAAGAAGAGCCAATATCGTGTCTAATAATGGTGGTTGATAGTTTGATAGTGGAAGGAAGCAATTTCTGTACACAGTGTGGAGAAAGAGGATGGAGAGATCATGAGGAGGATTGTATGAGATACTCCAGGATGGTCGAGCTGGTCTTTTAGTCACGTGATGTTCATTTCTCTCCTGAACTCCGCCCCTGACTCTCTTAAAGCTGTTATTCAAATGGGTGTGGCTAGGTTGGTAAACTCCTTCAGCTGGGGATTTGCATTCTCAGCCCAGTGATATAGAAATTGACTTGTTACCCAAACTCACACCAAGGACTGATATGGGGACATCAACTTCACGCATGATATAGGAGGTACACACATGGACCCAGTACCAAGACCAGTCTTTTATCCACAAATGTCACTCCTTTTTTATTTGATGAGTTGACTGAGGAATGTTTATTCCACATTGGTAGACTGCTCTTACTTTGTTTTTCCAGAGAAAAGGAAGTTAGGCTTTCAGTCCAAAGATAATTTCTTTGAAAAGACAGTTGGGAGCAGATGCTGTTACCAGAAACTCCTGTAATTCCTCTCCTGTATTTCCTAAAAGCAGTGCAGATTCTTGCCTTTGTATCTCCAGCAGATTTTCAGACTTTCCTAATTTCATTTCTCAGTGGAATGCTTTCTCATTTCTAGAGTTATTCTATAGTTGGCTTTCACCTACCTGTTTATTTGTTTATGATCATTTTTACATTACTATTACATTGAATAAACAGGACTTTAAGGGACAATCATCAAGCAACTTATTTTTTTTTTCTTTTTTTTTTGTACAACTGTTGCAAGCAAACCTACTGTGAGCGCTGGTTCTTCTCTATCCCAGATGAAGTTGGTGGGAGATACCATTGGCTTTTCTAGTCATTCTTAGAAAATATTCTTTAGTTACTTTAATCTCCAGGGTAGTCTGAGTTTAGTCAACTAGATGTCCAATCAAAACTCCAAATTCCATTCAAAGTTAAAGTTTCTTTCTCCTCTGGTATGGGCCTATCAGAGCCCAAGGTGAGAAAATGAGTGGGAAGTGATTGCCTTCATTACTCTGCAGCTTTTCCTCTGCCCTCCTCCCAACTCCCCGAGAAGATAAAAGGAAGGGAGGAGAGGCAAGGGGTGGGGGAGGCCTTAGTTGACAGGCACCAATCTATGACAGGCATTTGGTGCTAATTTTATCCTGGAGCATTTTCCTGAGTTCTTTGAGGATGCCCGTTGCTGAGAATCGCCCCCGATGGGACACATGATTTTGCTAATCTCTTTTCCTCCCCCCCCCCCCCCCCCAGGTATCTTGTAGTATACCTCTCCACCTTTGAATGTATTATCTTCCCAAAACACAGCCCATTTTTCCCTTAGCCAACT
>NW_007728250.1:92239-96874 GCF_000696425.1 Galeopterus variegatus | reverse complement strand
TTTCCCCCCCCCCCCCCCAGGTAAGGTATCTTGTAGTATACCTCTCCACCTTTGAATGTATTATCTTCCCAAAACACAGCCCATTTTTCCCTTAGCCAACTGGAGACATCCATCCCCAGCAATATCAACCTTTACATTTCTCAGGCATGAGTCTCGTACAGGTCTAATATCAGAGATCACATTGCAGGTTCTCCTTGTGCTTTACTTGAAGCCTCCTCAGCAGACTGGAAGTCAGGAGAAAGCAACATCGTCCCTCTCACAACTGGGGGTGAATGGCACAGAAAGAGTGGACACTCGGCAATGTAACAAGTATCTCTGAAGACTTTTTTTTCTCTAATTGCCATTTTCCAGGTATTTACTTTCAACCATGTTATACTCCTCTTTTGAGAGAGGCTAAGGGTTACGAAACTGGATTTTGACCATATCCATTATTAGTCTTGCATAGATGCTCTCCTATATCATTTTGGAATCTGGGAGCAGTTTCCACCTATTATCTTGGGGCCTCATCATGAAGGGAAACCAAGTCCCATCTTGCCTTCCTGTTGCATTCAGTTGGAGACAGATCTGTACAACTGGGTGGAGGGTTGGTGTATACTTAACCTGTGAGCTCTCATCTACCTCTGCAATTTCCTCATGTCCAGAACTTTCTCTTCTCCCCTTCTACCTGATAAGTGCCTCCTCTTTCTGCAAAGTCACCCCCGTAGCACCTATATCATATCAGTGTTCATTTTTTGATTTTGTGGTTCTTTCCAATTTGATATTTCCTTGCTTTATATCTCCTCACCCCCAAAGCTAGGGATTTTTAGCTTTTGTTCCCGCTGTCATTCAATTCAAGGTTTCTATAAAAAGGTAAGTGCCTTAGTTCTCAGAAAGGGATGTTAGAGAAGTTTTCCCAATACCCTGGGCCCTTGTTCCTCTTGGTGCTTTGTCATTCAGCTTCCACAGATCCCTGTCCTCCTTGAGGGGACTCTGCCTGCGTGTGGAGACAGAGGACACCCGTTGTTTGATCCCTGCATAAGTTCGGTATCAATCATTGAAGGGAATCATGTTGTGAATTCTGTTTGCCAGTTGTGTTTCAGCTTGTGTGTACTTATTTTGTTCTGCATCTTTACTTGCAGCAAAAGAACAAACAAAGGCAAACGTTTAAAAAATGCCTTTGGTGAAACAACACAAACAAACATGGCCATTTTTTTCACAGAAAAATTTTTTGAAGTACTTTAATTACTGTTGAAAAGAAAATAATAGAAATGGACCAGAATAATATAGATGCAGAACTAGGAAGATATTCAAATACACACTGAATTATACTGCTACCGAGGATAACATTTGGCCATGAGATAAATGTTATAAATGCTTTCAACTTTCCTCTAGATCCTATAAAGAATGTGTCATTAGGCTAATATACTTTGGAAAATAATTTGAATTTAGGAAGCTAAATATTTAGAACAATTTTGATTAGACTGCATGTTAAAGAGGGTTTATATAGTCACCATTAGTAATTCCCAATCTAATATTGCCAATGAGGAGACTCTGAACAGCTGCCATCTAGAATTCTAAAATACCACTCATTGATAAATGTGCAACACAAGCACCATGTCTCAACAAAATGAAGTACAATGTTCTCCTCAGCCACAAAAAAAGATCAAGTTCAAGATTAGTTATGCATTAAACAGTCCATTTGGGGAGGCTAATTAGAGGAAGAGAGAGAAGACCTTGAAATAGAAGTCATCAGAAAAAGCTAACAGAGTCTTTTTGGAGACTTAATTTGTCCTTGGTCACAGACAGAACCCCCTGTAGAAAGTGCATGTTGCTCTCATCCAAAATCTGGTTATGAGGTTCAGAAGGTTGTCTGATGCCTTAAGAAAAAAAAAAAAAAAAAGGCAATAATAGTTCATGAAATTGTCTTTAGGGCTACTGGAGCCTTTTTGAGTACCAGGTTTCCAAATTGATATAACAGGTGCGCAAACTAAGTGGCAAAAAAAAAAAAAAAAGACATGAGCATAAGATTTCACAAAATTTTGGATTGTTCTCTTTTTCCCCAGGACTTTAGAAGGACTGAGAGTGAATAGAACATGTAGTGTTAAGACGGTCACATTTTTAATAGGAAATCCAGCACATGAATTCTTTCTAATTTAAATGCACTCAGATGAGTATAACTCTCACTCCATCCAAATAGCAATGCCCCTGGAAGCTGCCCCAGTTTAATATCACATGCTATTCTTTGTAGTCCATTAATCAAGGACAAGAAAGAAACTACATTTCTGTTAGTTGTATTTACTTTAGTATCATTAATCTGCATCTTTCTAGAAAATCTAGACAATGTGTTTCTTAACAAATATATGTTAGATTCTCTGTATCCAGAAGGTATCTTAATATTATCTCATGCAACACCAAAAAAAAAATAATAAAGTTTTGGGGAGAAGGGTAAGAGTGTTGATTGTTCATTATGGGAGGTGTCTACCAGAATTAGTGATAATTCCCATGAAGTATCTCGGAGCAGATTGTCCTCGACTTGTCTTTTCTAAGGAATGGAGAAAATGCCCTTGAGGAAAGACCAGAATAATAAATTAAGGTTTTTTTTTTTAAGTCTCTGTTTTCTGAAGAGTTGGCTGCCCAGCCCTGAAGTGAGATAGGCCAGAAGTTCAACTCTTAAACTTTATCAGTGTCAAAAACTCTTAGATGATCTATTAAAATCTAAGGCCATGTATTTCCTCTTCAGAAAAACTATTTTTATAGTAAAAAACCTAGTTCTGTTCTTCATTTCCAAGTGGCAAGGCTAAGGAAGACCACAGCTGGTGACTTCATACTGAGGTTTAATGAATGGTTGATCTTGCCTGCTGTCCTGCACTCGGGGCAGGCAGTACTGCAAGGCCACGAGAGCTGCTTTGGGGTCACACTGCTACTCACTGCTTTTACCCCTTATCTCAAGTCTTCCTTCCCCTTGTGTGGGAGGTATCTTAGTCCCAAGAGTGAAAAAGATCCTATTGACCTGAGTAGGTCACTTGCAAGTGTATGCTTCTTGAACAAAAAACCTCCAGATCTCTACAGTCTACAATCTCAGTCATGTGAATCACCTCATTTGTATTTTATTCTCATGATCAGGGATGATATTGAAAATATTTAGAAACAAATGGGGCTCCTCTGTAGATGATTCAAATAGCACCCTGCAATAGTGCTGGAGAAGGGACCTGAAGCCCCGCTCTGTGCCTTTGGTTGGGGGATTATGGAGAGGTGTGGGTGGGTGGCCATGGGGAACACTATGTGGGCTTGGAAAGTGGTTATTCACCAACTTGTACTGAAGTGTTTAAATATTTTAACAAGGAAATTGAGGCCAAAGGAGGTTAAGTAACTTTTCCATGGTCACTCATCTGGAAGAAAACAGGTAGAAAGGGAAACCCAGTCACCGGCTCATTGCCCCTCTCAATGCAGCATCTCTGTTAGCTGGCCCCACATTTACCCAGTTCCTCAGTATCTAGTCTGTTAAACCAAATTTAGAAATAACCTCTGATGTGTCCTCATTCTGTGAGGTTGGCCTGGCTGGAAAAGGCTTCAAGAAGACCAGGGAAGTGGTCCCACTGGTAGCTCTAAAATTCTGGAATCTCCATGGTAGTCCTGCTCCCACAGCTCCACCAGGCATGGTGCAAATGGGGATTTTCTGCTGCACCTTCAACCCCACATTTCCACTCTGCATTGCTTTAGTGAAGGCTGTCCGGGGTGACTCTGCCTCTGTAACAGATCGCTTCCTGGGCCCCCAGGGTTTTCCATTCTTCTGCTGAAATCAAGGTGGAGTCTCCCAAGCCTTCAAAGCTCTGGAATTCTGCCAGCCTGCAGACCTAACACCACGTGGATGCTGCCAAGGCTTCCAAAGGCTAGTATTTTCCAAAGCTGAGGATCCAGTCATACCTGGGGCCAATTTAGCCACAGCTGGAGCAGCCAAAGCATCTGGGGTGCTGGTGATGGAAGCAGCTTCCTGAGGTGGCCCTGGGCAGTGAGCCCATGGAAGGCACCTTAGGCCTGTTCCCCAAGACCATTCTGTCTCCCTAGGCCTCTGGGCCTGTAATGGAAGGGTTGGACCCAGAGGCTTCTGCAGTGCTTTCAAGGCCTTTTCCCCCTTCTCTTGATAATCTCGTTCTTTTGCACTAATCTTCCTAGCACCATTGCATTTTTCTCCTTAAAATGCTCTCTGCTTCTCTACCACGTGGCCAGGCTGCAAATTTTCCAAATCTTTACACTCCGCTTCCCTTTTAAATTCTGACTTTATGTTGTGCCCTTGCCACCATAACTCAGCATAGGCTGTTACAAGTGGCCATGAAGCTTCCTTAATGCTTTGGTGCTTAGAAATTTCTTCCACCAGCACCTTGAAGTTCCACATTCCATAAAACTTTTGGGCATGAGCAGAATGCAGCCAAATTCCGTGCCTATTCAAAGCAAAGGTGATTTTTGCCCCAGTTTCCAATAAGTCCCTCTCATTTATATCTGAGATCTTCTCAGAATGGTCTTTACTGTCCATATTTCTGTCAGCATTCTGTTCACCACTATTTAACCAGTTTTTAAGAAATTCCAAACTTTCCCTGGTTTTTTTTTTTTTTTTTTTTTTTTTTTTTTTTAAGCCCCTACCAGTACCCAGGCTTTTTC
>NW_007728250.1:85535-91239 GCF_000696425.1 Galeopterus variegatus | reverse complement strand
TTTTTTTTTTTTTTTTTTTTTTTTTTTTTTTGTCTTCTAAGCTCCTACCAGTAGCCAGGCTTTTTCTAGCATGCTCCTTCACATTCTTCCAGCATTTGCCCATTACCCAGCTCCAAAACCACTTCCACATTTTCAAGTACCTGTTATAACCAACACCCCACTCCTCCATACCAATTTTCTGTGTTAGTTCATTTTTGTTGCTTATAACAGAATACACAGAACTGGGTACTTTGTAAGAGAATGAAATTTTATTGCTTACAGTTTCTGAGGCTGGGAAGTCCAAAGTCCAGGGAACACATAGGGTGAGGATCTTCTTGATGGTGGCTTTACAGCAATGCAGGGTTTTCATGTGGCAGAAAATGGCAGAGGAGAGAGAGAGAGAGAGAGAGAGAGAGAGAGAGAGAGAGAGAGAGAGAGAGAGAAAGAGAGAGAGAGAGACTCTCATGTACTTTCCTTTTAAAGCCATCAGAACCACGCCACTGACCATTATTATTAATCCATTCACTGTGTCATAGTCCTATAGTCTAATCACCTCTTCAAGACCCCACCTTTCAATTACCATAATAGGATTTCCCACCCTCTCAACAGTCACAGTGGGGGCCAAGTTTCTAATTTGTAAAACTTGGGGGACATAATTCAAGCTTCAATGAATTTGGCGGGGATGTTCAATCCACAGCAATAGTGCTTGTTCTGTTTGTAAAATAAATGCATATACATATGTGCTGGTATCCCTTACTATCTGAATCTTTACCATCCAAAATGTGAAATAGAAAATATTTAGGTACTGGGAGATATTTGTTTATATTTTTGTATAAAATATAAAAAAGTCTGAGGATACTCAAAAAAATTAGTACAAACATTTGTGAATATTCTTTCTAAATAATTAAACTTCAGGGAGAATCTTTCCTCATAAATCCTTAGACAAATCTCTGATTATTTCTTTTAGATAAGTTTTAAGAAGCAAAATTTCTAAATCTAAGTTTATATCCATATTTATATTTATATTTATCTATATTGCCACCACTCCTTATCTAATGATAAGGAGCCCAGTGACTGAGTTCTCACTAGGAATCAATAGGAATTAAAATAAAAAATCGGGATTTTTATTGGTAAAATTTGGTAGCTCGTTATCTAACCACAATTGAAGTCACACATACTTTTAATATGCTTAATGGTCATTTGCATTTTTTTCTTTTTCTGAATTCTTTTTTATAGCCATTGGCCCACTTTTATAATGTTAACTCTTTTCTTAATTTTTTCTTTACATGTTAAGATGTTATGTATTGAACTAGCATATTTTGTGTCAAATAATAGTTCCCAATATGTTGTTTGCCATTTAAAACTTTGGGGGCATTTTTTTGATATAGGGAAGTTTTCCATTTTATGACCAATTGTATTGTGTTTTCCCATTCTGATTCTTACATTGGTTAATTCCTTAAAAGTCATTCTACATCTCAAGATCTGATAAATGTTAAATATTTCTTCTCATTTGAGGCTATTTTTTAACATTTCACTCTTTAAGCCATCAGAAGTTTTATTCACTTAAGAAAACTTTTATTCCCCTCCAAATAGTGATCTAATTATGCCAGCACTATTTATTGAATAGTCATTCTTTTATCCATTAAGGTGTGATATTATATTTATCTTAAACTAAATTATTATATATACTAGAGTTGGTTTCTTGGATATTTGTTTTGTCATACTGATTTAACTGTCATTTTTTGGACCAGTACATGCTACTTGTTTATTTAAACAAGAATCGAAGAGTTACTATAAAACAGTTGCTATCAATGCTTCAATTATCATTTTAAAAAGTTATTTGTCTTAAGTAATTGAAAAGTTACTTAGTAAGGTATGTACATACATAATTTATTTGTGTACCCTTCATTTCCAAAAGGACTTGAAATATTTTACAGAAATATGCATAGCACAATGGAATGAAATAAATGAGAACATGTTTAAAAATTAAGATAAATCCAGGGGCAAGGCTAACATACAAAACAATTGCCGTAATGAACTAAAGTTACTTTAAAATAGATCGTATATTGGTTCTAAGTATGATCAAAATAAAGGAGAAAATGTGACCAGTTATAAGATTCCAAGGTTATTCTCGGAATAATTTTTGTTTTAATAATTTTTTTCAGATGTCCTGCTCCCCTGGTACTGAGACCCAGAAGTGGTGGAAAACATTCTTGATTATATGTCTACAGCTGGCAGAGTGAGTGCTTTCAAGGCCTTCCACGTGGCAGCTTGATGCTCACCGCACTGTACTGTGATAGCCAGCACCCGCCACCTCACCAGACCCAGCCTATAAACCTCTTTAGTACCTGCTTTCAAAACCTTGTGTTTCACACAGCTTGAAATAAGAAAGAGCTAAAAATTGGGGGTGGGTGGTGGGGTGGGAAGAAGGAAAAAGAGCAAGAGGGAAGGAGGGAGGGTAAAGGAAGCTACCTAGGAATCCACGTGGATTTGTTTGAAGTCAGCACTAATGCGCGGGAGCCTCTGGCTTCCCATTCTGTGCTTCTAACTGATTCCTGGAACCATCTAGCGTCACAAGTTTTGCTCCCATCTCTCAGAGCAATAGGACTGGGATTCTAACCTCTCTGCTCACTGTCCCCAGTCCCGGCCCCGACTGCACACTGTGTATGCTCATATTCAACAGCCCAAGATGATTTTTATTGTCAGCGTGATGGGATTTCAGGGCTAGAATCATTTCCAGTTAATAGTGTGACATTAGGAGTTGATAGATTAGGCTTTGGCCTCAGGAGCTAAGTCCGGCTCACTCATCTGCCTTCAGTGATGCTGGAACTTAGTTCAAAAGCACCACGTGGAAAACTGAGCTGCCAGATGCCTGCTCACTGCTCCTTAGATAAGGCAGGGCCATTCCTCTGGCTTATTTTCTGAGCATAATGTACTCACTGCATCTATCAGGACTCATTGTTTAGAAAAGACAAGGACCTACCTTAAGCCAGCTTCAGTATGAAATGAAACTTATGTAACTCACAACTGAAACTTCCAGGCAAAGTTGAGTCAGGGGCTCAAACTAAACCATGTCACCAGGACTCGTTCATTCTCTCTCTGTCATCTCTCACCTCTGTTCCTCTGTGTTGGTGTCATTTTTCAGTTTGTCCACTCCACATAGTGATCCCCAGCAGTTCCTGCCCTACATCCTACCAGCATAGCAACCTCAGCAGAAGTTACTCTTTTCACTTTATTTTCCCCTTTTCTAAGAGTTTACAGCCAAAGTGCCAGGATCTGAGAATCACTGGTCTGTCCTGGAATCAGCAACTCGATCCAGGAGGCTGGGATGCTCTTACAGCCCATTCCTAGAAAATCAGGGCATGGGTCAGGCCCAGCTCAACCACATAGGCTAAGTGTGAGCAGGGAGTGATTCCCCAAAGGAAAGCTGAGTCATGGAGCTAAAATAAGAAGGAATGAACTCTGGGCAGGTGTGATGGTAATTTTACATGTCAGCTTGACTGGGCCAAGGTTTGACCAGATATTTGGTCAAACGTTATTCTGGGTGTTTCTGTGAGGGTGTTTTTGACTGAGATTAACTTTTATTTTATATTATTTTATTTTTTAACTGAAACATAATTGATTCCACGTATTTCTGGGATGTAGTGTGATGATCAAATCAGGATAATTAGTGTATCCATCCTTACAAAGCATAAGCATTCATTGTGTCCATTCGTTAGCCAATTTCTTGCTAGTCCCCCTACTGCTCTCTCTCTCCCACCTCCGGTAATTACAGTTTCTTAAATTGGTAGATGGAGTAATGCAGACAGCCTTCCCTAATGCAGGCCTCATCCAACCAGTTGAAGGCCTGAATAGGACAGAAAGTTTCACCCTCCCATCAGTAGGAGAGAATTTCTTTCTGTCTGACTGCATTTGAACCAGAACATTGGCTCTTTCCTGCCTTCATAATGAAACTGAAACATTGGATCTTCTGGGTCTCCAGCTTGCCAACCCACCCTGCATATCCTGGGGCTTGTCTGTCTCCATGATTGTGTGGGACAGTACCTTATACTATATATACATATATCCTGTTGGTTCTTTTTCTCTGGAGAACCTTCACTAAATACAGAAGGCCAAGCCGTAGAAAGCCTCTACATGCTCCATCTCCTCTCGCTATGCCTCTCTATTCCTTTTAAGTCCCTGTGTTCAATCTATCCACACTCTCTCCTTCCCGTCCCTGAATTAAGCGGGAGGCCTATTCCAGAGCTCACCTTTATCCTCTTCTTTGAAGCCCTCCCTTTTTTTTATTTCTTGGAGAACTGGGCATCACTCGCCTTATAGTTTTGAGGCACATGAGTTTTCCCACAATTTTCTCATTCCGATTCCACGTAGACTTCTACATCTTCCCTGCCTTTAAGGAAGAAAGGGCACTTTCTTTTCTGCGCCCCTACTATGTATAAAACATGGTGTTTTGTGGAATATGGACAGGAAATACCTGGTTTTCTCCTTCAAACAGGGCAACGGTCAGATAATCATGGTCTTCTCCCTTCCCTTGACCTTACTTTCTGACTCGTCTCTAATCAGGCAGTTCACGATATTTCTTAAAGCCATTCTTTGTCTCCAGCACTGCTGTTAGGGTAGTAATTAAGTTCTGTGTCATGTGACAATAAGTCAGAGTGATGACTGGAAAGAGCAGTGGAATTGCCTGAGTGGCAGGTTAGAGAAAAGCTGTGCCAGAGGCAGCCCCTTAGGGTTGGAGCCTGCTGTGGTAGGGCCAAGCGCAGAGATGGTGCTTGACTGGGGCGTGATGCAATTACAAGTGGCAGTAAGATTCATTTCCCAAAATGTCTGGTTCACCGTGTAGAAGCCAACCTGGTGTACTATAAATGAACAGAAAGCTGAGGGTGCAGATTTGGTGCCACCTCGACCTCAGATGTGATCGTGGGGAGGCCACTTCCCTTCTCTGGGTTTGTTTCCTGCTCTGTAACTTGGAGTAATGAGCCTGCAAGGCTGACCTCAGGGTTGTGTGAGTTCCGTGCAGTCCCATAGGACCCCACACTTGGGTTAGTGCTCTACCACTGCTGCCCTGAAACTCTTAATGATCTTTGAAGAAGGGGGCCAGCATTTTCATTTTGCACTGGGCCCTGCAAATTATGTCATTGGGCCTGTGGGCCAGATCAGTGGTTCCAAAGGATCCCTGGGGTGGTTCTACAGGATCCCTGGGGTGGTTCTACAGAATAAGGGACCTATGGTCTTATTAGTTTGGGGAAAAAAATGAGTTAACCATTAAACAAAGCTAAATAAATTTCTTTATAGAAAGACATCTCAGAGATTTTACTATGTCAGTGTGCTTTGTAACTCTCCAGGTAGGGAACTTGGAAGTCATTTTCTAAACTTATTTGACCACAAACTCCCCATCCCCGTTTTTCAAGAAGCATCTCATGTAACTAGTATTACACAGAATACACGTGGGGAATGTTGGCCTCAGCGTTTGCTTAGGTGTCTGTGAACTCCAGCAACCTATACTTTTTTTATTGTAATCAGTCATGTGTCGAGAGTGGGGGCGGGGGAGGTGGAGTAAAGCTGAAATTAAAGAGTGGAAACAGGGTCAAGTTCCACACGTAAAGACAGATAATGCTATTCCATGGCCCAGGGCTCTGTTGCAAGGAAGAATTATACTCGTCTAGTCTCACTGAAGCCCACAAAGACCCACCCTTTTTCTCCTCTGAATTTTGCTATATGTTGC
>NW_007728250.1:83047-85247 GCF_000696425.1 Galeopterus variegatus | reverse complement strand
TGCATTTAGGAGAAAATCCAGACTCCTGTTCATGACCAAATGCAAGACCTGAACCCCACCTTCTTCTTCCATCTCGTCTCAAGCTGTTGCCGGCTGCTCCCCACTGCTCCCATTCCTGGACCACAGTGACCTTTTGAGACTTTCTTGATAACCCCACATTCTTTTTCTGTTTAGGACCTTTTCACTTATTGTTCTCAGTATCTTGAATATTCTTACCCCTGCTTTTCAAATGGCCAGTTCTTCCTCATTCTTTAGGTCTCCACTAAAAATCTTTCTCAGCAAGACCTTCCTCGACTGCATTTGTAAAGTAGGTGCCTCCACCAGCACCAGCTACATTCCTACCTCTGTTAATACTACCGGCACATTCTGTTCATTGAATTCTTAGTATCCATAGAAGATATAATTTATTTATTTGCTCATAGTCTAACTTATCTCTAGAATGCAGGTGCCTGGAAGGTAGAGATTTATGTCCCTCTTGTACCTCCAATTCTTAACAAATACCTCGCACATAGCAAATGTTCACTGAAATTTGTTCACTGAATGACTGGATAAAGGAAATCCTAAAGGTCTGTGGACACTGCTTGTTCCTGATCCCTGCTGTCTCTTCTGATTTTTCCCAACAAAGAGTAATGTTTCTTGTGTCTGAATTCCCATAGCTTTTTATCTGTACCTCCTTTATAACTCCTGTCGTCTGCATTATTTGGCATTATTTGTGGGTTTACCTTAGCAATCTTTGTGGGATTATCGCATCCTCCAAATTCTTCAAGTTCCTGGAGCAGAATCTTACAGATTTTTGTATGCTCCAGCTGTGCCTGTCATGGAATAGGTGCTCAATAATTGTGATAGATTCAATTCGAGTAATAAAAAGAGCTTTCAATAGAAAAGGTGACTAAAAAATTGTGAAAGAGGTTTATTTAAAAATAAAACCACAATAAGCACTGAACTCCTTGCCAAAAATGGGCACATTTCCTGGCCATTTTAGTGGTCTTGGAGAATGGCCTAAACACCGATATCCACTGATCCAAATCGGCCTCATTAAACACTCCCTGGGCCTGTGAGATGGATGGCAGGCGAGCGGAGCCCTGACAGGCAGGGAAAAAAGATCTCCACCTCCACTGCTCCTCCACTGCTCTTGGCCCCAATTAATGGCCTGCCGTAGAAACCTTCAAGGAGGAAACTGCTGTGGGCATGAGGACTGAAAAGTTTCATCTAATTGAGAAAGAAGCCTGGATATATGTGCATAGGTGGCATGCAGTGCTGACTTGGGAACAAGGAAGGTGTCTGTCCTGGCCAGGACACTCAATGCGAGTGACCTTTACCACTCTGAGTTCATTTTGTTTCACCTGTAGAGTAGTAATACTTGACAGGGTTGTTGCGAGGATTAAATAAGATAATATGTCTTAACTTAATATGCATATAGTAGATGCTCAATACACATTAAGTTCTTTCCTTTCTTCTCTCCCACTTCAAGTGAGAGCTCTACCTGTGACTTCCAGATTGGACCACTACAGGGGACATAATGTGAATTTGTGGAAAGGGGACACCTTAGATGGAATGATATGTGTGCATGCACACATGCATAGGACTCGAGGATACATGTGTGTTATATGAAGAGCAGACGGCACTTGCATTTTGATGTGGTGAGTGAGTGAACAACAAACACACTGACATGCAATTAGCCTCTGTTACTTTTGCACCCAGAAGAGAATGCAATAGAACCTTGACCTCAACGTCGACAGAGGTAACTTGCTGAGCTATGTTAGTCTGTGGGAAGAAAAGTTCTACAGCTGTAAAGGGGAACACAAGGGTGAAATTTTCTTATTCAAGCCAGCAATAAGAACGAGTTTAATCTGAGGCAGACTGATGGGTAACATCAGAAAAGTCACGATTTCTTTTTTGAAGATTGCTTGAAAGCCAGGGTGAGGAATTCCAATTGGTAGATCTGGAAGCCTTTTCAGGTCAGTCTCCATTATGTGTTAAATGAACTTGAGAAATGGATCAATAAACTAGTATATGAAACTTGAAAGTCTCCACCAAATGCTGTTCTCTTAGACCAGCAAAAGAGGGGCCAGATTATATTAAAATTGTCATTTTTATGTCTTCCTTTCTGACAATAAGTTCCTGGACATGGGTATGGAGCCATTCATGTGGGAAACTTTTACTTGGAGATAGAACATGTCTAATAGAAGCTCACTGAAGG
>NW_007728250.1:73607-82502 GCF_000696425.1 Galeopterus variegatus | reverse complement strand
CCATTCATGTGGGAAACTTTTACTTGGAGATAGAACATGTCTAATAGAAGCTCACTGAAGGTTCAGGAAGTACCTGAAAAATAAATGTTTATTTGTCCTTGTAAGTGTAATGTGACAAGTACACCTGTGGACCACATGAAGTAAATGCATAGAAAACCACCTAGGCACCCACTTGCTGGAAAATTATCCCTGCAAAAAACTGACTTCAGTTTCCAGGGAGAGTAGCCTCCGGAGCGTTATGCGTGGGCCTGTAGATCGGAAGAGCGGTTCAGAGAGCGTTATGCGTGGGCCTGTGTGTCCGAGTCCGTGTCCAGAGAGTGTTCGCCACGCCTGCATTATAGATGGGCAGATCTCAGCAGACGATTAAAACTTAAGGGGAGCGTTATGCGTGGGCCTGTGTGTCCGAGTCCATATCCAGAGTGTTCGCCACGCCTGCATTATAGATGGGCAGATCTCAGCAGACGATTAAAACTTAAGGAAACAAATAAACACAAACCCTCAGAAGGCTCACATATATACAAGGATAATGGATGGAATTTGGGATAAATGTGTTATGATAGCTGTCATTTAAAATAGGTGTCTTTAAAGTTTTGTTTAACTGACTTTAACTGGCATGTAAATTGGCTAAACATTTTGATTTTTTTAGTTTCTTTTATGAATGCAAGTTGTAGAAAATAATACTATATTTGCTTTGGTGTTAATGAAAGCTTATTTTTAAAAGGACACAATAAACAAGGAGATTCACTGGGAAAAATGCTCAACTTTCCTGACATTCAATACTATAAAAGCAAGCACAGCAAAATGATAGGAAGCCAGTGCAACAAGTTCTGGAACATTAATATTTTGGAGAATCCTCCCCAACTTTTGTGTTTTCTTTCCTCCATCCTACTAACAGTTGTTTAGTGACATGATGGCACCAGGGTCACTTACTAGATGAGGCAGTTTATAGGATGAAACAATGGAGTCTCATTGCACAGGAGGCCCACACAGTCCTTGAGTAATGGGAAGAGGTCATTTCGCTATAAGGTGTTGATACAGCACAGAATATCTCTGGTGAAGGGTTTTAACCTTCTTTTAGTAATAAGCAGACCATCTCATGTAAAGACAGGGCAGAGTTCTCTGAAATCTTCCCTGGAGCTTAATGAATAGATTTGAGCATGCTTATAAAAATGGCTGCATAAATATTTTTCTTTGCTCGTTTCAGAGCATGCTAATCAGGAAGGCTCTTTGAAAACAATATTTTTAACTGTACCTCAAATTCATCCATACCCATTAGCTGCTCAATTAGGTGAAACAAACTTTTAGTTGAATGCCAGGGGCTTAATTTAATTTGCCTGGGATAAGCAGTTGGCCACAACTGTGAAACCCCGTGTTTTTAGAAATTAAACCAGAGAAGGGAAGCAAAAACTCTTAAACTACAGTGTGGAAATGGAAGCAGACCAGAGTTCATATCATGTCGGAAATTAAAAGAGATTTAATAGCTGGTGTGCAGGTGTTAGTCACATACCCCTGGTGTCGCTTGCTTTCCAGATGCTGTGTGTTTTTCACCTAGTCCTGCGGATTCTAAAATGGAACAACTCAAGTGACATCAGTTGATGAAGACAAAAGAGACTTTTTGTTTGATTGTGGCTGGGTGGGTGTGTAGTTCAAACAAGAACCGAGTAAAAGAAAAGTTGTCTTTATAAATCCTTAGCCTAATGGTTTTTTTTCCTTCAGAACATAAATTCTATTAAACTACTTTTCATAGAATTTACTTCAGCATTTCTGTATAGCAAAACATAGTTGGCCTAAATGCAAAGGGAAAAAAAATGATTTAACTTTGTAAGAAAGTATTCCTTTGTTTTTAATCATTTAAAATAACATATAAGGCACAATTCTTATGAAAAGGAAAGTTAGAATGTTGATTCTTTACAGCACATAAAATAAGTATATTTTAGCATGCAGCAACTTTCTAGAAAAATCGGGGTGTCAATAGCAAAGCCTATTTCTATTACATGTCATCACATGTGTTGCATGGAAAATAAGAAAGAACCATGGATAGGGTGTCAGCATCTCATGTGTGAGCCCTGGCTCTGATACTGATATTAGCTACGTGACTTCAGACAAGTCACTTGATCATGTTGTCTTTTTTCCCGGTATGGGAAAGCTGAAAGATAATATGTCTTACATAGTTCACAGCGTTGTCCTTGTCAAAGGAGAAAAAGATAAAAGCAATTAATATGTTCAGATGGGAAAACATGCAGCAAGGGTCCAAATGAGAGCAGTGGGGTAGAAGAAGAAAGAGAACTAGGTTGAGAGAAAATTTGGAAGTGAAGAACCAAGGGGCCAAAAGTCTTGTCTAGACCAAGAAGGACGGGCTGAAGCACAGCATCAGTGGGTTGGATGAGTAGAGAGATGCTAGCACGAGAATGGACAAGACACTGTGGCAGTGGGACACGTGGAGCCACTGGGAGATGGATGGAGTCTTCTACCTTGATCTTGGCTCGGTGTGTGGCTTCTGTTGACTGTCCTCACTGTGGTCTGTGGCAGGGTGCAATTTGTTAAGAATTCTGTGGAGCCAGGGTGGGAATCAGTGCGAAAAACTGCATTGTGTTCATGACTGAGTCCCCTGCCAAGCCTGGTAGATGGGAACAGTCCACGCAGTGGCTGAAAGTGATGAGGTGATAATTGAAGAGACAAATAAAAAGGACAGAAAACCACTGGATATTCGGTGCCCAGAGCTTCTTGGCATGCTGGATTATCCAGCAAGAAAAAGGAATAGAGGGAAGCAATTGGCTGATGCTCTCTCATTTGTAGACTTACTTGCTTAATTGCCGATGAGGGAGAGAGGCTGCTTGCAGGTGAGTTGCCAAAGTGAACAAACCTGAGTTATGTTAAGAAATTAACAAAAGATGAATTTCAGGCAAAAATCTGGAAAACACAGTCTAGTGATAAGATCCACTGGACTGTGAAATAGCCTTTCAGTGGAAAGGGGAGGAAGTGCCATCATTGAAGATATTTAAAACAAGACTAGCTAAAGCATCTGCTAGAATTTTATCCAGAAGGGAAAATTCAGACCTGGCAAGAGATGAACTAGCTGATGTCTAGGAGCTCTCACACCTCTCATTCTTGATGTTGAAAAGTTGTGGTCAAATCTCTGAACATTTTCACAAGCACATTAAAGATTGGGAGCCATGTGACTCATTAGTCATTCTGGTAATCCCTAGGATTCAGTGCCAGCTGTGGAATTTTGAGCAGATGTGGCAAAACAGCAGAAACTACCTTTCAGATTCATATCCTCTTGTCTCTCACTCTGGTTTTATCCTTGGAAGAATCTGAGCATATTTTTAAAGGGCAACTTAGGTGGTGGCAGAGTTGGGAAAAAAAGAGAAAAATCTGTTTGAGAGAGAAAGCTTCCAACTTCCTAATTTATATTAAGAGGAGAAGAATTATAAATGCCCATATTTAAGAACTGTAGACTGTGCCTGATCTGATCATTACAGGACTGTGCCCAACATGAAATAATTGTCAACTGTTAACTATGCATTTGAGCATTAGTCCCTGCAAATTGAAAATATCAGATCATCTTCCTTCTGCTGTCTCTATGTTTCTAGCCTGTCTCTTGGCTATTTGCTAGCAGAATGAATTATATCCTTGATAAGACTGCCATCTGAGAAGAAATGCATCTGGAAGGACTGGCAGAATAGAAGGAACAGGAGTGCTCCCTTGATAAGTTGTAACGACCATCTGTCAGCTCTGAATCTCTGATCCATGCTGATGGGGGAAAAGACAGGTGCAGATTGAAGTTGATAACACTCTTTAGGAATGAATTTGTCAAAAGTTTACCTTACTTAATTTCCATGAGATACTAAACCAGTGGCTTTGAAATGGCCCCCTGAGAGTGCCATTTCATTGCCTGCCACTTAACACTCTTTAGGAATGAATTTGTCAAAAGTTTACCTTACTTAATTTCCACGAGATACTAAACCAGTGGCTTTGAAATGGCCCCCTGAGAGTGCCATTTCATTGCCTGCCACTGACACATGTGTTGTGTGGAAAAAGCAGAAAGAACCATGGATAGGGCATCTGAAGCTCACGGTGCGAGCCCTGGCTCTGATGCTGATATTAGCCGTGCGTCTTTGAACCATCACTTGGCCATATTGTCTCAGTTTCCTGGTGTGCGCAAGGGTAGAATAAATAGTACCTATCATTTATATATAGACTACAGGGTTGTCTTTATTAAGAGAAAAAAAAAAATGGAAGCAACTAGTATATTTTCTTCTGAAAGAAAAGCATTTAGATTAAAAAAAAAAATTGTCCTACCAAAAGCCAATGTTATCCACTTGGGAACAGGATCTTATTCCTTTTTACTTCCCTCACTCCAGCAATTCCTTATTTTTTGCCTCGTATCATTAATTTTCTTGTTTTCAACTGGATTATTCCCATAGGTATGCAAAAACTCTTATTTCCCACCTTAAAACAAACAACAAAGACAATGTCCTTAACCCCAAGTCTCATGTCTTCCTCCACCTACCGCCCATTTTCACTGCTCACCTTGACGCCAGGGCACTCCAACAGCGTGCTCAGCTTTGATTCTGCTTTTAACTCATCCCATCAGGCTTTGTCCTCACCACTCCTTAGACACCACTCTGGTAAAGTCACCAGTTCCTTCCATACTGCCAGATGAAGGGATCACCTTAAAGTACTCATCTTTCATGAACTCTCAGCATCATTTGACACAGTTTTCACTTATTTTTCTTGAAGCATTCTTCATTTGGCTTCCAGGCCATCACGATTTTCTCACTGTACATCCTCAGCTAACTACTCCTCAGGCTTCTCTGTTGGTTCCTCTTTTTCTTTCTGACATTTCTCAGATCCTTGTCTTCTCTGTATATTTAGGTGATTTTATCTAGTCTCATGTCTTTAAATATTATTTACAGCCTCAACCTCTTCTTTGAACTCCAAATACACATCAATGTGCCTCACTGGTATCTCCAATGTCTAATAAATTTCTCAAACTTAGCACGTTCAATACATCTACTCAGTTACTCAGGTCAAATTTCCAGGAGTCACTTTAAGTCTTCTGCTTCCTTCATATTCTAGATCCTATCCATCAGCAAATCCTATCCATTCTTCAAATTATACTCCACATCTAGCTCCTCCTCACCAATTTGAAGATTACTGTTTTATCATTCTATCGAGTCACCATCATCACATTGGGACTAGTGCAAAGGGCTCCTAACAGACCTTGCTTTCACTGTAGACTGCCCAAAATCCAGTCTCTACACAACACACTCAATGCTCTTTTTAAAATCTAGGTTAGAACCTGTTGCTTCTCATTCAAAATCTTTCAATAGGTTACCATTACACCTACAATAAAAGATTAAATTCTTCATGATGGCCAACAATTCCCATATAAGATTTAATCTTATTTCCTATTTTTGTCTCCATTACATGCATGTTCAAAGAATCCAAGAAATCTCAGGTGATCAGAACTGGATATGTAATGGGGAAAAAATAGAAAATGAGTTTAGATCTTCTGTGGGACTTATTGGCCATGATAAAGAATTTCCTCATAGGTGTAGTGGAGCCATAGTGGAGAATTTTGAATGAGAAGTGACAATATCTGACTTATGTTTTTAAAAGATGCAATTGCTGTTCCCTCTGCTTGAAGTGTCTTTTCCAGATGTTTGAAGGAGTTTGCCTAAAGAGTCTTCCCTGACCACCTTATCTAAATAGTCCTTGTCCCCTGCTGTCTCACCACAATCCCTCATCCTGATTACTTTTTCTTAGGAGCATTTATTAGTATCTGAAGTTACATCTTTTACTTTTTGCTTTTACTCCTAAATAAAGGTAGGCTTCCTGAAGGCAAGGACTTTAAAAATTTACTGTTGTCTCCTCAGTACCTAAAATAAGCCTAGCAAATAGTAGGTGCTCCATAGTTATTTTCTGGTATTTTAAAAATTCACCATACCATCTAAATTTCTTTGAAAATTGCTTTGTTATGTTAAACTTTTGATGCATAAAGAGATCAGGTCTTCCTTATCAAAAGACATCTGCCATATTGGCTAACTCTAGTGTATAATTGTTTATTCTCATAGTGATGTTGAGTAGTAATGTTTGTTTAGCATATGATTCTTTATAACTCCTGTGGGTTTTTTTCTCCCTAAGGAATCCTAGATATGTCAGTGATCATATATCACAAGGGAAACTGATGAGTTTGGATGTTTTGTCCTCCCAGAACTCATGTGGAAATCTGATCCCAAATATGGCAGTGTTGGAAGTTGTTTGAGACACAGGGGCAGATCCTTTATGAATTGGTTAATGCTCTCCCTGGGGTGTAGGGTACTTAGTGAGTTCTCCCTCTGTTAGTTCCCATGAGAGCTTATTGTTTAAAAGACCCTGGCACTTCCCCTCTCTGTCTCTTGCATTCTCTCACCATGTGAAAAAAATGGAAGCAACTAGTATATTTTCTTCTGAAAGAAAAGCATTTAGATTAAAAAAAAAATTGTCCTACCAAAAGCCAATGTTATCCACTTGGGAACAGGATCTTATTCCTTTTTACTTACCTCACTCCAGCAATTCCTTATTTTTTGCCTCGTATCATTAATTTTCTTGTTTTCAACTGGATTATTCCCATAGGTATGCAAAAACTCTTATTTCGATGTGGCAGTATTGGAAGCTGTTTGAGTCACAGGGGCGGATCCCTTATGAATGGATTAATGCTCTTTGGGGGCTGGGGGATAGTGAGTGAGTTCTTGCTCTATTAGTTCCCATGAGAGCTGGTTGTTTAAAAGACCTGATACCTCCTCTCTCTCTCTCTCTTGCTTCCTCTCACCATGTGATTTTGCACTCACTGGCTGCAGGCTGCTTNATCCTATCCATTCTTCAAATTATACTCCACATCTAGCTCCTCCTCACCAATTTGAAGATTACTGTTTTATCATTCTATCGAGTCACCATCATCACATTGGGACTAGTGCAAAGGGCTCCTAACAGACCTTGCTTTCACTGTAGACTGCCCAAAATCCAGTCTCTACACAACACACTCAATGCTCTTTTTAAAATCTAGGTTAGAACCTGTTGCTTCTCATTCAAAATCTTTCAATAGGTTACCATTACACCTACAATAAAAGATTAAATTCTTCATGATGGCCAACAATTCCCATATAAGATTTAATCTTATTTCCTATTTTTGTCTCCATTACATGCATGTTCAAAGAATCCAAGAAATCTCAGGTGATCAGAACTGGATATGTAATGGGGAAAAAATAGAAAATGAGTTTAGATCTTCTGTGGGACTTATTGGCCATGATAAAGAATTTCCTCATAGGTGTAGTGGAGCCATAGTGGAGAATTTTGAATGAGAAGTGACAATATCTGACTTATGTTTTTAAAAGATGCAATTGCTGTTCCCTCTGCTTGAAGTGTCTTTTCCAGATGTTTGAAGGAGTTTGCCTAAAGAGTCTTCCCTGACCACCTTATCTAAATAGTCCTTGTCCCCTGCTGTCTCACCACAATCCCTCATCCTGATTACTTTTTCTTAGGAGCATTTATTAGTATCTGAAGTTACATCTTTTACTTTTTGCTTTTACTCCTAAATAAAGGTAGGCTTCCTGAAGGCAAGGACTTTAAAAATTTACTGTTGTCTCCTCAGTACCTAAAATAAGCCTAGCAAATAGTAGGTGCTCCATAGTTATTTTCTGGTATTTTAAAAATTCACCATACCATCTAAATTTCTTTGAAAATTGCTTTGTTATGTTAAACTTTTGATGCATAAAGAGATCAGGTCTTCCTTATCAAAAGACATCTGCCATATTGGCTAACTCTAGTGTATAATTGTTTATTCTCATAGTGATGTTGAGTAGTAATGTTTGTTTAGCATATGATTCTTTATAACTCCTGTGGTTTTTTTTCTCCCTAAGGAATCCTAGATATGTCAGTGATCATATATCACAAGGGAAACTGATGAGTTTGGATGTTTTGTCCTCCCAGAACTCATGTGGAAATCTGATCCCAAATATGGCAGTGTTGGAAGTTGTTTGAGACACAGGGGCAGATCCTTTATGAATTGGTTAATGCTCTCCCTGGGGTGTAGGGTACTTAGTGAGTTCTCCCTCTGTTAGTTCCCATGAGAGCTTATTGTTTAAAAGACCCTGGCACTTCCCCTCTCTGTCTCTTGCATTCTCTCACCATGTGATCTGCTTGTACCCACCAGCTGTTTGCCAACTTCCACCATGAGTAGAAGCAGACTGACAGTTGTGCCAGATGCTGCTGTTACAGAATTGTGAGCCAAACAAACCTCTGTTCTTTATAAATAACCCAGTTTTGGGTATTCTGTTAGAGCAGCTCAAAATGGACTAAAACAGAAAATTGGTACCGGGAGTGGGGTGTTGACCTATAGATACCTGAAAATGTGGAAGCAGCTTTGGAACTGGGTAATGGGCAAAGGATGGAGGAGTTTGGAGGACTCAGAAGAAGACAAAAGTATGAGGGGAAGTTTGCAACATGTTAGAGATTGGTTAAATGGTTGTGACCTGAATACTGATAGAAGTGTGACAGTAAAGGTCATGCTGATGAGGAGGTCTCAGATAGAAATGAGGAGTTTATTGGGAATTGGACAAAAGATCACCTTTGCTATGCCATAGCGACAAACTTGGCTGCATTGTGTCCATGCCCTAGGACTTTGTGGAAAGTGGGACTTAAGAGTTGTGAACTAGAATGTTTGGCAGAAGAAATTTCCAAGCAGCAAAGCATTAAGGAAGCTGCATGAATACTTGCAACAGTCTATGTTGAGTTATTGCAGAAAAGGCATGACATAAAGCCAGAATTTAAAAGGGAGGCAGACGGGGCCAGCCCGGTGGCGCACTGCTGTAGTGCGCCGCTTGGGAAGCGTGGCAGCGCTCCCACCGAGGG
>NW_007728250.1:71315-72673 GCF_000696425.1 Galeopterus variegatus | reverse complement strand
TCCCGGTCCGGTACGGGGGTGACACTGAGGGTTGCGATCCGTTGCCGGACATGGAAAAAGATAAAAAGGAAAAAAAAATAAAAGGGAGGCAAAGTATAGAGATTTGGGAGGGCGACACTGAGGGTTGCGATCCGTTGCCGGACATGGAAAAAGACAAAAAGGAAAAAATAAAAAATAAAAGGGAGGCAGAGTATAGAGATTTGGAAAATTTGCAGCCTGGCCATGTGGTAAAGAAGCAGAGAGCGGGAGAAAAATGAAAGGGTGAAGCAGATAGACTGGTTGTTAAAGACATTAGCTTTGCTATGAGGCAGCCAGATGCTAATAGCCAAGACAGTGGAAGGAAGGCCCTCATGGCATTTCAGAAGTCTGGAAGGGCACCCCTCCCATCACAGACCTGGAAGCCTGGAGGACAGACCTGGGGCATTGCTGTCCTTGGGAACTTGCTCTCTTCATCACAGCTGCTGTGGCTGGTGCAGCCCTGACTCAAGTGGCCCTAAGTGTGGTTCATGCAGCAGCTCTGGAGAGCACAAGCTGGAAACCTTGGTGGTGTCCACGTCATGTTAAGTCTGCAGGCTGGCAGGACATGAGAGTAGTGGAGATATGGCAACCTCCACCTAGATTTCAGAGAATGTATGGAACAGCTTGGGGGCCCAGGCAGAGAACTGTGCAGGGGTGGAGCAGCCACAGAGGCCATCTACTAGAGCAATATGTAACAGAAAAGTGGGGCCAGAGACCCCACAAAGAGCCCCACTGGGAAATGTCTAGTTCAACCAAGGCAGCAGGGCTGTTGCCAGGACCCCAGATCTGTAGGGCTGCTGGCAATGTGCAACACTGGCCCAAGAAAGCTGCAGGTACCAGTGCAGCCCAGTGGGTTGTGCCTGGTAGGACTGTGGGGGTGGGGCTGCCTGAGGCTTTGGGGGCCCAGATGGCCAATTTTGTCCAGGATTCAGGATTTGGAGTCAAAGCAGATTATTTTGGAGCTTTAAGATTTAATGTCTGCCCTGCTGGGTTTCAGACTTATTTGGAACCTGTTTCTTCTTTCTTCTGGTCTATTCCTCCTTTTTGGAATGGGAATGTGTACACAATGTCTGTTCCACCATTGAATCTTGGCAGTAGATAAATTTGTTTTTGATTTTTAGAGGTTCACAGCTGGAAGGAGTTTTGCCTTTGGTCTCAGATGAGATTTTGGACTTTGGACTTCTAAGTTGGTGCTGGAACAAGCCAAAACTTTTGGGACTGTTGGGATGGAATGTTTGTATTTTGTATGTGTGAATGACATGAGTTTTGGGAGAACAGGGGCAGAATGATGGAATTTGGATGTGCTGTTCTCCCAGAACTCAAGTGGAAATATGATCCCC
>NW_007728250.1:18468-71206 GCF_000696425.1 Galeopterus variegatus | reverse complement strand
AGATTATTTTGGAGCTTTAAGATTTAATGTCTGCCCTGCTGGGTTTCAGACTTATTTGGAACCTGTTTCTTCTTTCTTCTGGTCTATTCCTCCTTTTTGGAATGGGAATGTGTACACAATGTCTGTTCCACCGTTGTATCTTGGCAGTCGATAAATTTGTTTTTGATTTTTAGAGGTTCACAGCTGGAAGGAGTTTTGCCTTTGGTCTCAGATGAGATTTTGGACTTTGGACTTCTAAGTTGGTGCTGGAACAAGCCAAAACTTTTGGGACTGTTGGGATGGAATGTTTGTATTTTGTATGTGTGAATGACATGAGTTTTGGGAGAACAGGGGCAGAATGATGGAATTTGGATGTGCTGTTCTCCCAGAACTCAAGTGGAAATATGATCCCCAATGTGGCAGTATTGGAAGCTGTTTGAGTCACAGGGGCGGATCCCTTATGAATGGATTAATGCTCTTTGGGGGCTGGGGGATAGTGAGTGAGTTCTCGCTCTATTAGTTCCCATGAGAGCTGGTTGTTTAAAAGACCTGATACCTCCTCTCTCTCTCTCTGTCTCTCTCTCTCTTGCTTCCTCTCACCATGTGATTTTGCACTCACTGGCTGCAGGCTGCTTTCTGCCATGAGTAGAAGCAGCCTGAAACCTGCACCAGATGCAGCTGTCCCTGAACTGTGAGCCAAATAAACCTCTGTTCTTTATAAATTAGCCAGTCTCAGGTATTCTGTTATAGCAACACAAAAATGGACTAATACACTGACCACTTGGATATGCTTTAAAATTGGCTTTTTGGTGAAACTACAAAAAACTCACCTTCCTAAAACACAAATGTGTCAGTATGAGGACTGTGGATTGAAGTAATCAAGCAAAGAATGGAGGAGTGTGAGCTGGCAAAAGACTAAATCAGGTCAGAGTCTATCTCCAGTGCGTTGAAGAAAGCAGAATCAAGAGCCTGATGTAGAGACCAATGTAGTAGCTCAAGAGAGAGCAAAGAGGCTAGAGGCTGGATGGTGGAAGGCAAGGGAGGTGTCACAGAGCTGTGCCACAGGAGCAGATAACCATCTGCAGGAGAGAGCAACTGCTACTCAGGAAGCCCCTCAGCTAATTTCTTCATTCAACTTAATTAATTGTTTAGGGATTTATTAAATACCTGCAATTGCCAGGCTCTGTGCTAGGCCCCGGAGATAGAAAACTACAAGACCCCTTTTATGTCCTTAAAGGGCTCACAGTCTGCTGTGTTCTTGGTCCTCACCAAACCTATGCTCCCAAGAAATCTTTGTTAAGCCAAATAAACTTGGTTTAATTTCAGAAAATATAAAGATGAGGGAAACTGGTTGAGGGTAGGGGACAAAGGGAAGGTGGAACAGAAAACAGAAGACTTGAAGAGGTGAGGTACTTCCTTGGAAATAAAGAACTGCCACCTCTTTTAAAAAAATTATTACTTCAGTATTTATCAAAGTCTTTATCAGTGTAAATGGTGCTTCATTGTCAGTAGGGGCATTTTTTTCCTTTTTCTCTTTGCCTCACATTAGCACAGGAGCATGGATGATGGAATAGGAGATAAGAAGTCAGTTATACAGGCATATTATTTCCTGGAGTGTCTGAAAAATTTTGTGCAGGGAATTCCCATTGTAGGCAAACATTTATAAATGCTGTTCTTAACTTCTACGCTCTTCTTTTTTTTTTCTCTCCTAGTATTCCTTGGAGAAGTTTGCATGACATCTTGTTTGACGTAAAATCAGTATGTGTCCCAAGTAAATCAACAACAGCTGTTTTAAATAGCAGATTGTATCCCAAAATATCATCATGAACCAGGGGAAGAATTGCATGGATGCCTGTGTTTTCAGAACACACTGATGGAACCTACCACCTGGACTAGGGTAGACAGAGTTCCTAATTGTCCGGGAGATGGTGGCCTACTTAATGGGACAGGGACCTTTGGGAGGAAATTTCTCTGTGATCTGTGAGTTAGAGATGCCAGTAAAAAAGGCGCTCAGCTGCATTCAAAGAAGTCATGCTTCTCTTGGCTGAAGCTTCTACTCACAATCCTCGGGATTTCTCTAAATGGGGCAGCAAAGCAGTTTAATACCTGTTTGTTCACTTCAAACTGTTCCTCACACCAAAGTTCTAAATAATCTTCAGTGCCTGCCACCCAAGAGTTCTTAGTATAGTATGATGGACTAACTGGATTACTCTGTGTCACTAACAAAGTTTAGGTTCTAAGACCTACAGATTGTCCCAGGCTCAGAGTGGAGCCAGCTGTTCTTTTTAGTCTTGACTCACCTCCCATTTGTTAAAATTCCTTTGGCCCTGCTGGCAGCACTGCCCTCTGCTCTGATTTTAGGCCTCAGAGGAGGATTTAGGTATTTCCCTTTTATCTCCTAATAAGTGCTTCTTTGAGCAACATGCTTCCACGATGCTGTCAAACATGGGCCTTACCTGTTGAAATGGTTCACTGAGTTGCAGGGCAATAGCTTCATACTGTGGGTGGCACATGCACCTCTCAGTAGCCTCAGAGCTGGTCTGGTGTGCCTGACCCAGATAGGAACCTCGTCCCTGGCGACTCTCTTTCTGCCTTATTTTGTAGGCTTGCCGAGGTGGCCATTATTATATTAGGTGACTGAAACTGCTCCAGCTCTTACATCCCTCCCTGTACCCTCAGGCTTGTTCATTGAGCATAGTATTGCAAGTCCCTGTGTGCAGCCTCAGTGCCTCAGGAGACTGCTAGACTTGACCTTGTGCCCCAGATTCTCTGTGGCCTGTCACCTGCTGTCTTTAGATCGACAACTCTAGTAGGCTGGTCTATTGGCATATCCAGTCTCTATACAAGGATGCTACCTTTTGTACCTGTACTTCCAGCCTGCACAGCAGTCCCCAAGCCTCCAATACCCAGACATAGACAGGGCTCCTGCTGTCTTTAGATCGACAACTCTAGTAGGCTGGTCTATTGGCATATCCAGTCTCTATACCAGGATGCTACCTTTTGTACCTGTACTTCCAGCCTGCACAGCAGTCCCCAAGCCTCCAATACCCAGACATAGACAGGGCGTTGGGCCCCCTGCTGCTCTGGGACAGGGGATGGAGCATATCTCCACTGGTCATATATCCCCCAATGGGGTTAATGAGCAATCTCAATTTCTATCACTTATATCTGAGGTAGTCACAGTTTTTCCTGATACAAGTAAAAATATGAATCCAGAAAGTTCACTGGTCCAGTGTGTGCTTTCCCACTGTTTGTGCTGTCTTCTTTGAAGTACTTGGTGTGGTACTGAAGTAATTGCTGGTCTCAGGCCACTCTTGCCACAGTGAAAATATCTGAAAGACAAAATCACTTATTTATTTTAGAATATCTACTGTCAGAAAATAGAAAGCTTCTATGGCCATACCACCCTGAAAAACAAAAAACAGAAAGCTTACAAATTTCAGTGCCTCTGGAATACCTTCCAGATAGGTCCCACCCTTTAAGGCACAGCTCAAATGCCAAATGATCTTCTGAGTCAGAATTTATCAATAACTTCCTCTTTTGAATTCCCATAGCATTTTATCTGAAACTCTCTTAGAGTCTTAGAACACTTATATTTTTTATCCCACATTGGGGTTGCTGATACATATACGTCTTCCATAAAGACTGTACTATAGGCTATTGTATAGCTATTTTATTGTATTATAGCTATTGTATCTCCTGCAATGCTTGTGCATGGAGGACTCTTCATATATGTTTGTTAATATGAAATACATAATTTCTTGAAAGCGTTATACTAACTCTTCAAAACAACCACAAACAAAAAATGGCAACATTTCTGCACTGTAGCTCCTGGATGGTACAGGTATCTTTGGATAAGGGTAGTGGGCCTTTCTGGTTCTCCCCAGATCGGCCTCCCCAGGCAGCCTAACTCCCCGTGTGGAGCTGATAATGAGACAAGCATGAAGTGATATTGACCTCTCACCCCAAACACCCTGGAATCTAATTAACAAGCATGTTCTTGACCAACATGCACAAATGAGAGTTCACATGTGTGCTGACCTTCCCAGGGAGACCTTGCTGATGAAAAAGGGAGTCTCACTGAATGGCAAAAATGGTCATTTCACATAGAGAAGCAGCCTGGTTTTAATGTAGCACAGGCAAGGAGCTCTGTTCAGCTTGGGAGATCCAGATTTAACTCTTTCAAGTGAACAACAAAAGACTCTTGATAAATACATTTCTTCTGTCTGCTGCTCTCCCCTTCGCACTAATGCTGAAGGTCAGAGAAAGGAAGGGGTATAAAGGATATTAAAAAACATTAGCGCCGACATTGTTACTTTTCTCTCCAATGATAATTTGTGTTCAGAATCCTTTTCACAGCAGAACTTAGTGAGGACGCAAAGTGAAATCAGTGAAAACAGCATCCAAATTGCTTTCTCTCTGGGAGAGAGATCTTGGCAAACCCTTCATGGGATACTCCACTGAGCAAAGCGTCACTGCTCTTCTGCCCGCGTTACACAGGGTCATGCTCCTCTGACCTCAGAATCAGCCAACTTACCCTGTTCTTTTACTGACACCCTAAAGGTCCTTCTCACCAAAAATGATGAATATTGAAAACACATTGCTCATGACTTCTGGCTTTCTGTTTTACTGCGAGGTCTTGCACAGCCAGGGAGCACGTGGAGCCAAATCCTGAAAACAGGTGTCTCAGAAGGCCCCTTCTGTGCAGCATGTATATTTCACCTTCACTTGTCAGTGAATGGTGCTTATAATATGCACAATTTTCCATCATTATTCCATATTTATTTCAGTGCCAACAATAAGCAAAGTACAGACCATAAATTTAGGTAATATTTATGCCTATAGGGACATGCATGGTGACTACAGAGCAAAGTGGCTAATAAAGAAATGCAGTGCTTAGAAGACGAGGGGAAGCACTCAAGTTTACTCTATAACCCTTTTCCTCGAGGACCTGGCACAAACCCCTTCTTTCCTCAGGATCCATCCCCTACCCCACCAGCCCAGCCCTTCTTTTGCTCCCACTTCAGATGTGGGTGCAGACTTGAGGACTCTGGCTCCTCTGAGTTCCTGAACTGTATGTTTAAATCCTTTGTATTGAAAGATGCTTGGGTTGCTCTATCAGAGATACTGTCATCCCCAAACCCCGCAGTAGGTATTTCCTTCTTTGGGGGCAGAAAGGCTGATGTTCAGAGACAGTTAAGCTCACTTGAGTATAAACGATCCTATTAGTCACAGAGCTAGAAAGGTGGGCTCAGTTATGCCCTGGTCTAACATGTGAGAGATGATTAAAAGGGTCTTGGGGCTTTCCCTATCCAAGATTCAGAGGGCTCTGGACCACATTTATGTGGGAACTTCCATTTCGACCTCTTTGATCCCTTCCCCCTCCAATTTGATCTGATTCCTGGAAGTGAGACAGTAACACTGAGATACTCCATTCACTTACTAACTAGTCTTTTCAAATGACACTTATTGAGCATCTGCTATGTTCAGGTCTCTGTGCCGGGCACACATGCATCCGAGCTGGCCCTCAGCCTCAATGTGCAAAATGGATAAAATCTATTATTCTTTTCAGAGAGCTTACAGTGGCCTTTTATTATCTACTCTTACTCTTTCCCCTTTGCTTTTACTTTCTTCCTCAGGCACAACAGGCCAGCTTGGAGTTATATGAATTCTACTTTTGCAAGCCTCTGAGACCCAGAAAGTCCTGTTCCTCTGACTAGAATTGTTTCCTTGCATTCATGTCCTAGTAAATGCTAATCCTTCAAATTGGAGCTCAAGAGCTACCTTCTTCATAAGTGCCTTCCTTAACACTTCGTACACAGTCTCATAAACTTGCTAAAATATATGTCTCACCCCCAAACTATATGCTCTTTGAAGGCAGAGAGCACATATTTTTTATTTCTCTATCCTCATTATCTCCTCCAGTGGCTAAATAGGTGCTCAACCATTATTATTATTATTTTTTTTCTTTTTGTCTTTTTTCATGTCCGGCAACGGATCGTAACCCTCAGTGTCGCACCCATACCGGACCGGGACTGGCAACGGGATCGCAACCCTCGGCGCCGCGCCCGCACCTCACTCAGCCAGTGAGCGGGAACCGGTCTGTATGTGGGATCCAAACCCTCAGCGGGAGCGCCGCCACGCTCCGAAGCGGTGCACTGTAGCAGTGTCGCCGCCACGCTCCGAAGCGGCGCACTGTAGCAGTGCGCCACCGGGCCGGCCCTCAACCATTATTTGATGATTGAATGAATAAACAAATCATTAAATGTAGAAAATGATTACCACCCTACGAGAGGTACTGATAAGTGGCCGCTTCCATTTATTACTGCTTATTCCATAGTGGGCCCTGTGCTATGCTTTTTATGTTCATGATCTCATTATTATTTCCCATGCTATAGATGAGGAAACTGAGCTTGGAGAGGTTAATTAAATTGTCTGATTTGACATGGCTAAGAGTGATGGAGTAATATTTGAACCCAGGCCTGTTTGGTCCCAAAGCCTTTGCTCTAAAGTGCTACATGGGGCTGTCCTCACTGAGGTGGAGATGCCCCAGGAAAGTAAGCCTGTAATTTAGAATGTTATGCCTCTTTTTAAAAGCAGCCATCACAATCCCCATGCATTATTGTAAATGTATTGCCCATTATTGCCGAGTCTGACCTGTAACCTCAGATGACGATTGGGGAAGGAAACAAAACCCTTAGTGCTGAACAAGCGTAGAGCAGGCAGTGACTTTTCTTCAGAAGTTGGGTCATTGTGTAATGCACAGTGTTTAATTGATGCCTGATCAAATTTAAATCTCATTTGAATGTGGAAATTAAAGTTCTCTACAGTGAACTCTGAGGGATTTTGTCAACACGAGATAATTCTCTGCCAAGATAATGACTAAATTTAATCTCACATAAGCCTGATAACAGGCAATTCTCTTGACAGCTGTGGAGCTGCTGGGCTTGTGTGTAAGTGGTGAGGGACTGAGCAGTCTACAGAAGCCCTGGAGTGTGGTGTGTGAAGGAAATGGTGAGCAGAATAGGACATTTCTAAGAAAAAGAATGCCTCATAGAACAAATGTAGCTCTGTCAAAGGTATATGCAAACATCCTAGTTTAAGTCATAGAGGCGTTTTGGGGTATATTCATTTCTAAACAAATGTAGCTCTGTCAAAGGTATATGCAAACATCCTAGTTTAAGTCATAGAGGCGTTTTTGGGTATATTCATTTCTTTTGGTATATTCATTTCTATTTTTTTTTTTAATGCTTGTGTTCTGCTTTCTCAACCATGCTGCCCCTGGGAATTTGTTTCTCCTCTTTAGGACAAAATAAAAGATACGATATTTCCTTCTCCTCATACCCCAATCTGGAAACACACTTGAACCAAAAGAAGTATTGTTCATAATGAATTGGGTGCTGAAAAACTAGCCAATGACTGAGTCTCTAGATCATTCCCAACAGACTTATTTTTAAAAATAAATCATCTTATTTGTACTCTGCGAGGACCTGGCTTTGAGTGGATTTTCTCTCTTTGTCTTCTTCCTCTACCACTGAGAGTGAGCAGGGTCCTTAAAGGCCCATGAGGAGTCCTGTCCCTGGGTTCCTGGGGTACATGGAAGGTGGGGCTATTGTTGGGCCACAGCTAGGGACACGTCCGCATGGGGGTAATAGGGACTGTTAGTGGTGGCATAGGGACTATTATCCATGGGGCCCATAGAGCTAGCTTTATTCAAAGTTTCATTGTAAAGCCTCATTTCCACATTCCCCAACTCCTCTCTCAACCAGGCCTGGCCTCCAAGGACTCCCAAGTTGAAGCAAACAGGCAGAGTCCTCGTGGTCATTTCTGGTGGTTACTGGCCACTTGTGGTCTCTACAGCTGCAGGGATTTTGTGGTCCTGTCACCACCTATTGCAATTGCTGGGGGCTGAATCAGGCTTCTGCCTGCCAAGGCAGGGACCAGGAGCAGCTCACTTGGGCTGAAGGCAAGATGCTGCAATTATGGATTGGAAGCCACCACCAATGGCATCACTGACTCCTCCACTAAAGGGAGGATTACATAGAAATAGGCAGCAGGGACATCCAGATGGACATGGCTTGCCAGGACTTTTATTGCCAGCCATGTTCACCTTTTCCTGACCTTTAGAAATTAGAGTGCTGTGTTCTCTTTACTCAGAGTGTGAGTGCTAAGGAAGGGTGGCTGGGAAGTCATGCCCTGGGATGTGCTTTGTCACTGTTGTATTATTTTTTTCTTTGCAGTCTTAGCACACAATCCAAGACAGTGTTAAAATGATTTGGGCCCTATCCTTGGAGAGCTTAGGATATTGAAGGATGCAATATTAACACAGACATAATAATTGAGAGCAAGACAAAGGAGTCTAAAATGATTGCAGACTCGTGTGCAACTGTCTGAAGAGGTTAGAGAAGGAGACTTGAGGGCTGCTGTAGCAAGAAAGACTTTGAGAAAAAGTAACATGCTGCATTTTACAGAAGGTGCTAGCTTTGAGTAGGGGGAGGGAAGGACATTCCAGGAGCCAAGACCAAGGGGAAGGTGACAGCAACTTTTTATTCAATGTTAAAGAAAAGTGGTATAAACCTAAGACATCGAAGGACAGGCTGGGATCATCTTTCACTGTGATCTGAGTTCCCCAGGCAGAGGGAGACCCTTGTTCAAGGGCAAATCTGACCTGCGGTGGATATCCTGGATGCTGAGGGTCCACTGGATGACTCCTCAAGATCAGGGAGCAGCAATGGTCTGTGTGTGCAGCCACAGGCTCCGGGCGCTTCTCTTCCTACCAGGCTGTTTGCTCACAACGCATAACCCTTTGACGCTTGCCAAAGCACAGGTGCACTTTTGTTTTGATTACAAACTCAACTCTGGGTGCTACTGCCAGGATTCGAGTGGGGAGACTGCCTTTGCGTGTGCAGCTGTCCCCAGCCTTCAAAGCGCTGAGGCCCGAGCTGCACCGGCAGGCTTTGACTTCAGAGGTTTAGGTGGCAGGTGCGTATTCTGCTGTCGCACAGTCACTGCCTCCCCCTCTGGAGCAGAGGGTGCTGGTCTCTTTTAGGCCTCATGCTTCCTCCTTATCACTCAGGGTCCAGCAATGCCAAGTGCTGACAGGAGGTCGTGGCTGCATTCAGCTGAGCATTAGCCCTAATGGGGTTGGCAGGATTTTAAAATAATCAAAACAAAGCAGGTGAAAAGGTTTGGTGGGGGAGGGATGTGGTGACTGCTTGAGCTCAGATCACAGGGTATGCCCGACAGCCTGGGCCCAGAAGAGCTCCAAGGCCTGATGCCAAGGGTCTGAGCTGAGTGGAAATCTGGAGTGGCTTTATCAGAGAAATCAGTCTGTGATTAGAGTTGAAGAGTCACGAGTCTTAACTTGTATTTAGCACTGCAAGAACAAGGTGACCTGTGTGGTGCTAAGTGAATGGGATGATTGTGGGGGAAGCTGGTGGAGGAGAGGACAGGTGGGGCAATGGAGGGCCCCTGGCAGGCTGTGGCCAGTCGCCCTCTGGCTTTGTTTGGGGGAGGTGAAATTCCTTCCACACTGACTTCAGTCCTGTGATCAGATGTCTAGCTAGGATGTGTGTTAGAGCCAAGAAAAGGCAGAACTTGACTAGGTTGGGTATTGTGTTTTTAAGACAATTGAAATAATGTACAAAAGATCTTGTGAAAGAACAGGATTTCAATGTGGTAGACATAGGGTCGTCACCCCCTGGTTTTCTTTATGGCAGGACACTGTGTTTCAGCCACAGGCCCTGGCCTGCGGCTTTCAGGTGTGAATGACGGCCTATTATAGTGCTGTGCCTGCCTCTTGGTGAGAGCCCTGCAGGTAACAGCTTGAGAACAGCCTGGGCGTGAGGCAGTCGTTCACTGATTGCTGGCTTTGCTCTCACTTCTGCTTGAGGCTCTCTTCTGCATCCTTGGTGCCTTTGTCTTCCAACTCCCAGTGCTTCAGGCAAGGACAGAGCTGTTGGAAAGATTCTTCCAGAGCCAGCAGGAGGGTCCGCGTGTGAAACAGGGCAGGTGGGCGGTGTGCAGGTGGCACACCCAGGCTCCCAGGCACTCAGTCGTGAGGAGGACCTGCTGCACGAGCCCTGCCCTCGCTTGGCCGGGAGTCTTCCTCAAAGCTCTCTTTGGTTGCCCATGAACTCAAGCAGAACACAATACTGTAGCTAAGAAAATGGCTGTCTCCTGAAATCCAAGGGAAAAACATGTGGCTGGGTGTGGGCCCTGCACCTGAAAATGTTCAGGAAGCAGCATGATTACTCTGTTTCTTCCTACACCTCTGTCTCTGTACGTGCGTCTCTCTCTGTGACCTGCCAAGCTCTGGCTCTTCATTTGTCACTGTGTATCCGCTTTATTTTTCTCTTATGGCACCAACTTTTGCTATTTCTTTAAGCACACCGCATCTGATGGCCACCTCTTATCTCCCAATTTTACGGAGCCCTCAGTTCCAGTGAACAGCTGGTCCTATCAGTGCCAACTCCAAATTCACAGAAAGGAATCTAATTAGTATAGATTAAGTCAGAGAAGGTTGAAAGGTTTCAGAGGAGGGATGCGATGATTGCCTGAGTTCTGATCACAGTACAAGAGTACTTCAAAAAGTTCGTGGAAAAACAGAATTGAAAGATAATATGACTCTTTCCCTGAACTTTTAAAAGTGCCCTCATATGCCTACCAGACTGGGCCCGGAATAACTCCAAAGGATATAGTCATGAGGTGTGGAGTGGGCAGAGAGAAGGTCACCAAATACTAACATGGAAAATTAACGTGGCTGCTCAGAGCTCAGAGATGTGTGTACATGCCTGTGTGGGTTGGGGGGTAGGGTCTTATGGTGGGTAGAGACCCTCTAAAAGTGTCTACTATATCAGATAAATACCTGTATAGAAGAAATTTGGACCCATCCTTTATTTAGAAATTTATTTTTTTGAAGACACTTTCTTGCTTCATATATCAGCAAAGTTCCTCATTAATATGGCCCTCCTGAATTTGGAGATTTGGTACCAGATTCTCTAATCATCCTCTGTCTTCCCAGGGTGGAGAAGCTGATATATGCTGGGGAGCCTTTTGTGAATTTACATTTCCTTTAATATGCATTGGGCACAGATGGTTACCAGGTTGTCTCCAATCCATAAGTCTTCTTTCATCAAAGGCTGATCAAAATTTAGTGCAAGCAGGTTTAAAGGGACAAGCTTTTAGGCTTGGAAATGTGCACATAAATAAAAATGTTGCTATAGCGGCTCCATTGTTAATGAAAGAAAAATGATCCATGTCCTCTTCCGGGATAACGGAGTCTCTGAATATATTTATTTCAAGATTTAGGTGCTGGGGGAACTGGCCACAAATCACAGAGCAACCATTAATGAGCCTCTGTCCCTACCTGTTAAGCTTATTAACTGCTTGTTACCTACAGTTCTATGTCCCACTTGGGGAAACAAAATGGATGATTCGGCAATGCAAAGGCTGAAAAATACATAAGATAATCAAAAGAATGGGGGGCTGGGGGGTGTTCAGGGGTGGAGCAGGGAGGGAGGCTGGAAATGCAATCAGAGGATATGTGCTGGTTGAGATTGTTGGGGGACTGGGAGGTTACTGGGAGGAAGGATCTGGTGCTGTCTGATCTGAGATTTAGCTAATTAAAGCCACCGTCCTTAGTCAGTGTCCTCTCACTCTGTGCATGCTGAGGACATGAAAGGGACAGCCCCTGCCTTCAACGAGCCTACATGCCTGAATCAGACTGATGCTGATGGAAAGCAAGCTCAGGGCAGTAGTGTAGCGGCCGTATGAGTATGTGCTAAAGCAAAAGGTAGGGTGTGATACAGTGGAAAGAAAGCTTGGCTGGGACAGTGGAGGCCTTGGATTTTGTTTCAGTTGCACAGTAGGACAGTGATTGTGTCATTCATCTCTCCAGTCTCGATTTTCTTCTTGATAGAATAAGGGTTTAAAGTTGGTCATTGCTAAAGAGTATTCATGAAATGCACTTTAGGTATCCGTGAAACAGGAGTAGGGACAGAAAATTACTGAGAGGAAGGGAAGCTTGATTTGGACATTTAGCAAAGCATAGGATTTAAATCATGGGGAGGAAGGAGAAAGCCACTCTTGGCAAGGATGCTTGTGTGCCTCACACTTAGAGAGAGATATGTGTATGCAGAGGGGATGGGCTTCCTTGTGGGGATGGGAGCCAAGGAAAGACGGGAGTGGGTACAGAACACAGGCCAAGCAGTGGGCAGTGCCAGTTAGGGGGGTAGGTAATGAAGAGCTCAACATCTGGACCAACAGCTACCTTCTTTAACCCAAATATTTCAGGAATCTTGCCAGGTGCTTCCCAACTTTAAGGCAAGTTTCTTTCTACTAAAAGCAGCATAGTCCTTTTAAAGTAATTTGAAGGCAGAGATAAAAACTGAAAATTAAAAAGCCTTGGCTCTATGATTAATTAAAGGGATCATCTCAAATTTGGAAAATTGCTTAAATAAAAGAAGACACAAAATTGTATCCATGTGCCTGTGTATGTTAATTATGGCTATTTTTCCTGGAATTTCTGCTGTGGCTGCTACAACCGTGTCCCATCTATCACTTGGTTTCCGGCATCGTAATCAATTGACTGTACCATAAACAACATGTTGTACATGTGGCGAATGATAACATCATTTAACTCGACACAGAGTAAAAGCTCCCCCACCCCCTTTTTTTTCATTCTTCCAGCCTCTCAGAAGAGAAAAAGGATAACCTTGAATTAATTCCTTACGTATTGAACCAAGCAGACATTTCTTACAAACTTTACTGGGGCAGAGAAGCAGGCCCAGCTGTCCCACCGCAGAACCACCCCACTGGATGGAGTTCCACGGGGGGATCTTCTGTTTCTCCAGTGCCCTGGATGGTGCTTGGTGCACAGTAGGTGCTCAATTGCCATATGTCAACCAAGTCACCACTCCTAGTTTTAGTTTCTTTGATAGTTGGTAAATTTTGTGGAGAATTGATATTCATCACCAGAAGGGATATTTTACCTGCAGAGGATAACAAATCTTTTTTTGCTGGTTGAGAATAAGTAAATGCAGTAGAAGATCTCTTAGTGACTTCGGCTGAACCAACATCCAACTCTCCATGGAATTAACTTATTCTCTTCCTTTTCTTCTGTAAGCATGATGACTGCAGCTCACAGCACACTGAATGCTGGGCGCCAGCTGACTGTTCAGCATTGTGTCCTAGTTCTTCAGCCCCTGGGTTAGCTGTGTGCCCGTGTGCTTACAAGAGCCAATTGTATTTGTTTCTAAATCTCTCCCTTTCAGTTATCCTTCAGGTTGTAATTATAGAATTTAATTAAATATTACATAAACTGTTGATACGTATAAGAAAAGAGTCATTTCTATGAAAAATAAGTTGAATGCTCTGGAGGAACTCAATAAAATCAAGTGCTTAAAATGTTTATGTTAAACTGGAGGCAAGACACCTGTAAATGATGGAAAAGACTGTGACTATCTAGAAGAAATACACTGTCAACTTCAAAGTAACTAAGTCTGGAAATAACTGATGAAGTATGGATTGTATGGATGTGCTTAATGCAAGAAAGAAAATGTACAACTCCAACTGGCAAATGCCTACTCAAAGAAAGTATGCTTAAAGATTCAAGAGAAAAGAAATATTTCCATGTGTGTGTAATTCTTGAAAATAGTTCTCTGTGTTCATAAACTTCCGTCAATTCATCAGGCAACCATTTTTCCTGATTGGTAAGTAGCATAAGAGTTCCACTAAAAGAAATTTAGTACATTCAAAAAAAAAAATAAGGCCACACAAAATCACCAGTGTAAACTGCAACAATATGGGAACTTAGCTGAGCACCTCCAAGTAAAATGTGACCTGAGCCAACGTGCCTGTCATGGAAGGGATGATGCCTTCAATAACAAACCCATCTTGCAATCAGTTCATAATCTGTCTTGTACATAGAGCTCTCTCTCTCTCTCTTTTTCTTTTTATATTTTTGGTAGTATTTTACAAAATGTTCTATTTTGAAAAAATTTCAAACTTACAGAAAGTCTGAAAGTTTCAAGAATAACGTAGTTAGATTTTATGTACCCTTTACCTGGACTCACTAATGTTAATGCTTTCAATCCTCGCTTTGTTTCTCTTTCTTTCTCTTTCTACTCTCCACCCCCTACACAATTTACGCAACCACCTCCTTGTACTCTTTCTTCTTCCTACTATTAATATTGTCATATTTGGTAAATGAATTTGAGAGGAAGTTGCAGATGCCATGATTTTATCCCTAACTACTTCTGTGTGTGTCTCTTAAAAACAAGGATATTCTCTTACGTATTCACTATATAATGATCAAGTTCAGGAAACTTAACATTGATATGATAATATTCTCGATTTTATCCCTAACTACTTCTGTGTGTGTCTCTTAAAAACAAGGATATTCTCTTACGTATTTACTATATAATGATCAAGTTCAGGAAACTTAACATTGATATGATAATATTCTCTAATATACAGTTCTTATTTAGATCGTGTTTTATTTGGTACGGGCAGCTGTGACAAAATACCATAGACTGGGTAGCTTATAAACAACAGAAATTTGAAGATCAAGGTGCTGGCAGATTCGGTGTCTATTTAGGGCCACTTGTCCGGTTTGTAGATGGTGCCTTCTTGCTGTGTCCTCACATAATGGAAGGGGCTGGCTAGATCTCAGGGTCTCTTTTATAAAAGCATTAATTCCATTTATGAGGGCTCTGCCTTCATGATTTAATCACCTCCTGAAAGGCTCCACCTCCTAGTACCATCACCTTGGGGGTTAAGACTTCGCCATATGAACTTTGGGCAGACACAAACATTCAGACCATAAGCAGATCACATCCAAATGATGTCTTTTACAGCATATATTTTTTTCTTGATTCAGGTTAAAAATCAGCATCATTCACCATACGTTTTAGTCTCTTTTAATCTGGAATAATTCCTGACTTTGTCATCTTTCATGGCATTGACATTTTGAAAGAATATCCAGCCAGTAGTAAAACGGTCTTCAATTTGTGTTTGTCTGTTTCCTCATGATGCTTCCAATTGATGCATTTTTGGTAGGAATAGTACATAAATAATATGGTGTCTAATTAATGCATCATATCAGAAGAGATATGATGCTGGTTTATCTCATTATTGGTGACATTAGCTTGGATTGTGTGGTTATGGTGGTGTTCTTTGGGCTTTTCCATTGTAATGTTACCACTTTCTTCTTTGTAATTAATATTTGGAAGCTGTGTAACTATACTGTTTCTCATCAAATTCACCCAGTTTTTTTTATCATCCTTTCATTATTCTTGTCTGAGTCAGTTATTGCTATTATGATTGTCTCATGGTGTACCTATTTCTCTCTCTACCTTTCTAACTTCCAGGTGGAGAAATCCAAGTGTTTGCTAGAAATTGGAAGTGGAGGATGGGGTAAAAAAAGTGTGTATTCCCTTCTTACCCCCTACTTGGCTAGTGAAGCAGAAAATGATTTCTTAATCTATTCAACTTGTCTACAAGTTGCACTCTGGATTCATGTGAGTGTCATTTCCTTGGATTTCCTTCTCTCCTTCTTTCTTGTGCCAACCCCTACAGCATATCAAATGTTGACTTCAACCTCTTTGCTCCTCACCCCTCATATATCTGCTATTTTCTGCATCCAGACTCAAAACATGGGAGACCAGCCATTTTCTGCTCCATCTAGGTTTCTTTGCTAAATGGAGTGTGTGTGTGGTGGGGGGGAAGGAGGTAGCTGTGAAGGTGTCATGTCATGAGTGTAAACGAGGGGAGAGAGAAGAAGCCTCTCAGAGATCTGTCCTCAGAGTGGTTTATCTAAAAATCACAATCATATGCATTATGAAGGTTAATCTTCTGATAGCATGGCATCTCCTTGTATGACCTTGCTGTGCTAAACCAGTGTCTGTCGACTCCTCAGACTTGAGATACATCTTTTGCTTTATTTAGTGCCTATATGTACTGGTGTTTTGCTTGGTTGAACTCATTTACATGTTGCAATAACCATACATCGTAGGTGTTATTATTATTAGAGTCTCCATTTCACATATGAGGAAACAGAGGCTTTGAAAGGTTGGCCTAAAATCACAAAGCTGACAACCAAGGTGTCCTATTTCCCGAGACCACTCCTTTCACCACCATGTTTCTGAGAAGTGAGGACAAAAGGTGTCAGAAAGCTCCTGCACATAAGTATGGAATTACCTTCTGTACCCCCCCCCCCACCGCTAGAGTTTACTGACTGAATTTTGAATAAAATTATGCTTTCCAATGTAATTATCTTGGTGATGTGGTTTCCTTCTGACAGATGGTAGCTCTCTCCAGTCATAACTGATTCTCATGAGAAATAACAATGGCCAAACTGACAGAGGGCGGTGGGACGGCTGGAAAGGAATCAGCAGAGGCTCCTGAATGGCTCACCACAGAGAGGAGTGAACATCCTGACATTCCCGACACAGCATCTCAGAGCAGCAAAAGATGCTGTCACACGAAGAAACGGAAAGGAATCAGCAGAGGCTCCTGAATGGCTCACCACAGAGAGGAGTGAACATCCTGACATGCCCGACACAGCATCTCAGAGCAGCAAAAGATGCTGTCACACGAAGAAACCCAAAACCAAGAAAACCATGCAGTGTTTCTTTAATCTCTTTAGATGACAATTTTACTTTTGTGTATCTACTCTCAGTCTAATAAGAAGAGAGTGGGATGATCTAAAGAAAGTCACTGTGTCTCAGCTGCAGAATAAGAGGCGGGATTCAGTGATCTCTAAAAGGTCCTCTCTAGTTTCGAGAGTCTACACATGAGTTGTAATCATATTGTAATCATCTAGTTCTAGAATATCAATAACTTTGTTTATGTGGCACATAAACATGACCTATGCTGAAGCCAATCCTGATGTTCAAACCACAGTAAAATTCTTTAAGACAGTGCTCTCCTAATTGGTTCCTGGAGCAGACACTTTTGGTGAATAAATTCTCCCAAGACAAGGCAGAACTCTGAGATGATTACCATATTCAGAAGACAAATGCATCACCTCATGAAAATGTTAATGGGAAGCATTAATTGGAAGCAGAGGCCAGGCTGGGAGTTCCCTGCAGATCCTGAGAGCCACAGAGCCCTCTGGGGTAGATGGAGCAGATCTTTAGGTAATAGATTTCTAGGGCTGGGCAGGGAGTATTTGAAGTCCCTCAAACTTCCCGATGCTCTTTCTTTCCTTTTGGTCTCCGACTGCCTTTGTTCTTAGCTTCCGCCTCCTCACCCTCTTCTCTCCTGCAGTGTGCTCCTAATCTCTGCTGTACTTTTCCAGCACGTGCGTTAAGAATCAATGATAAGAAAAGAGAAGAAAGCCAGGGAAAATGTTGACTTCAAAGGAAGCTATAATGAGACATCAACCTGAAAGTTATTTCAGAATAGACCATAACATCTTCTAGAAGGTATATAATCACTTTTCCCCTGTGTCTGTCTAGCTAGAGGATCTCTTGATCCTCTTTGAGAGGTCAATTCACCATCACCATAAAAATAAATAAGTAAATAAAAACACCATAAACAACAAATATCCTAGCTTAATTTTACCTCCACACTTTTTTTTTACCCTTTTACTCCTACTTGAAAATTATGCTCTCTTATTGCATTTATTTTTTGTTAGCTGCCTCACATTCTTTCCAGAACAAGAAGGAATACAAACAACAGACATGAACAATTTATCCAATTGTGAAAAGCAGTCAATGTGTTTCTATTATCCACAATGATAACCAGCATTTATACAGTATGTCTCATTTGCTAGGCACTGTTTATCATTTCACATATATTGACTCGGTCACTTCTCTAACAACACTGTGAATTAGGGACAATTACTATCCGTTCCCACCTTTTGAATGAGAGGAAATGGAAACCCAGAGCAATTAAGTAACACTTCCAAGGTCACACATCTAGAAGGTAGTGGGAGCAGGGTGTGAAATCTTTTATCCTGAGTCCAGACTCCAGATCTGTGCTCCATGATCTGGGACTGCACACAGCTCCTCTCCAGAAACTAGAAAACACATAGATTTAAATACAATCCAATTTATTTTCTAAGCCTCGGGGGATCCTACTAGAGATTCTAGCTTTAACATGGATTATTGGTTTTGATTTTTGCAAAAGACCCTTCTAAGATGTCTCTTGGTCTCTTCCAGTAATTTTAAACAGTGATTAGAAATTTGCTTCTCTGAAACTCCCACCTTCTTTTGTGTACTCTGGATGCCTCGTCTTTCTCTTTATTTCCTATGGCTGTACCTTGTCACAGCTCCAGCTTTTTCTACCTGATGGGAAATAGTTCATTTACCTCCAAAGCACTGCTATCTGAGACCATTTCAACCTGAAACCTTAGTTTTGGCTCTTTTGTCAAAAAAGCAAAGCGCACTTGGCTCAGAGGCTGTGGCTAGCAGCAGCTGATGGATCCCACCTCCCTTTGAAGATTGGACATTGAAGGGTTTCCTTGAGGAGATGACCACTCATTTCAAAACTGACCAGTGCTGCTTCTGTGCTAGCCTAGGCTCTTGCTGCAGTCAGCCTTGATTGGGGCAGTCTGGAGGGATGCTTTGACTTTTATGCTTGTGGATATTATTTTGGCTTAAGTTAAAATCCTAGCTGATTTCATGTCCTCTGATGTGCTGATGATGTTCAGGTAGGATGAGAGAGTTGCAAATTTTCCTTTGAAATTCAGCCATTGGCGTGGGCCTCTTCAGCCCCAGCCAATACAGCCAGCAGTGGTTTTGAGTTGTTTTTTACCTGAGCTTTTTACAATGCTTTTTGTAAGAGGGTGATGGAGAGAAGGGAGCAAGTACAAATGTTGCATATGGTTCCATGCTGTTTGCACAGAAGGATAAGTTTGTTAATACTTAAATAACCAAAAGATAGCTTTATGAGACATGGGCCTCCATGCTTGATGGAGGCCAACTCCTCTTTTTGGAATACCATTAAAAGTCAATTTCAAAATTTCTGTCTTTAATGATATCCCAACCATGCGGCTTCCTTTCAGGCACGATTATGCTGAATATCTGCACTGGTTGAATTGTCCCTACCCATGTTCATTTAAGAATGGTTTTTAGGGATGAAAAAATAGCTCAGTGACTTCCATTTAGCTGACAGTTTTGTATTTGTTTGTCAGGCTGAGATAGCCTCGTGCACATGGTTGTGTGTGTGATGGACTGTAGAAGGCCCTTGACTTATTTTGTACTTTTTTCACCTTAGTTAGGATAAGCAGTCCCAGTTTCCAAATTTATGCCTATTGTCCCAGTGTAATTGTGAATAGTTCCTTTTTTCTTCAAAAAATTGCCCCAGTTTGCGTAGTAAATTATAAGGTTATCCTATTTCTAGGAAACCTAGAAAAGGTGTCATACAATGGGGCATCCAGTGTGGTGTAGAAGAAAAATGTTATTTAGAACTAAAAATCTAAACCCTGGATCTGCCACGGGTGAGGGAACAATTAATTTAAAATCTCTCTGAGCCTCAGTTCTCTCATCCATAGTCTAGAAATAATGATATGACGTAGAATTTTTCTGAGAATTAACTGGGTCAACATACATGTAGAAATATCCAGAAGTGTGTGTGGAACCCAACAGGGTGTCGCTGCATTTGTTTATAGACAAAGTCTTTTCACCTGAGGTGAGAGCAGGGATGGATTGTACCTTGCTGTATTTTAAGTGAATTTTTGTGATGGAAATGGGGCAGAGAATTAAGTGAAAGAAGAGAGCTAGAGGGCAAAGGAGGAAATGGATTAGAAGTAATTCTGGTGCAAGACACAGAAATGCTGATTTTAAATGTAGCATGGAAATTATTTCCACTCAGGGCTATGTAATAATTGCACATAGTTCCTCCAGGGTGTGTTTGAGGTTCTTCTCAATGTGTTTCATGTCTTGAGGATTTTGGTGATTTTTCTATGCTTCAGACCCTCTTTTACGTTCTTTTGAAGCAGGCTTAGCTTCCTCAGAAAACCTGGCAATTCTGTGGAAAGGCTGTGGGTGCTCTGGGACTTGAGTCTCCAAAAACAGAAGCAAATCAATCAGAAAAAAAAAAAAAAATTGGATTGCCATGCTGGTAAGAACAAGAGAAAAGTTGATCCAGACACAACTATCCTCAGGCAGTTGGTTGCAACTGGTTAAACATGAGTTACAATAAAGTGACATGTGTAATGTGTCTGCAGGATGGAAATGTCCAAACACAACCAGATTCTATTTTCTCCTCTTTCTATGACTCATTTACTATTTCACTTGGAATAAGGACATGTTCATGCATGAGAAGTGAAAGCCTTTAGCATGTTTTTATTTAATAGTTCTAATTATCAATGTAGTGCATGTTTATTACAGGAAATATTACCCATATTTCTACCATTCAAATGCAACCACTGGTAAGGTTTGGACATGTTTTATCTAATATTTGATCATCTTTCTACAATTTTGTAGTCCCTTCTTCCCTCAAATTATGTTGAAATTTTACCATGTTGGTATTCCATTGGATAATATTCCAAAACTTCCATAATTATTCCCCAAATGTTAGATTTTGTTTGTTTCGAATTTTTGAAATGTCAATCTTTGTGTATAAATCCTTGTTTGCATTTGGGATTATTTCTTTAATGTAAAAATTAAAGAAGTAGAATTATAGGGTCAAAGGTATGGAACTTTTAAAATTCTTTATTCATACTGAAAAACTGAGAAGCTATTTTTAAATACTGCTATCAGTTCACAACAAACAATGCTATTTCTTTTTCGTATTCACTTTAATAATATGTAGTAGGCACTGTCTAACTATAATCATTGCAACTTATCCCCATATCATTCTGTAAAAAATTTATTATTTTGTGGTCAAGCCAGAAATAGGGTAATATGGATTTTTTAATATAAAATTCTGGTTTCTACTCATACAGATGGTATAGGTTGACTCTGTTACTCTGGGTGTGTCTTGTGGCCTGATGTTTTCTGGGAGTCTTGGTGGTCTCATTTCTTGATCATCATTGTACTCAAATTATAGGAAAAATCAGCCCAGCAGCAGGAAGGAAGGAAAGGCAGATATTTCTTTCATAAGGAATGGCTTAAGTTGTTTCAGGTGGTCTACACTTCTGGTATTTGCAACATATTTTGAAACAAATTGTGGAAAACGTGTTTTAGTGTTAGAATAGTTTTTATATTCTATTATCTCTTTTGGATGTGCATTCTAAAAATTGGTCAGAAATCTTGGAATGGACTTTTATAATCAGGGGCTCAGAATCTGTGATTGCTTTGAGCCTCTTTGAGGTGGAAGCCCAGATCCAAAATGACAGCTGCCCCCTTCCAAAGCTCTCTTAGAACTTGTCGTTGGCAGAGAGAAACTTCTTCCCTGCAGGGCAGTATAAATAGGTCTCTGAAATGTCTTTCTCCTTCTCTAGTAGAGGAAAAAGTCACCTGGCCAAGAGAGAAGATTTCTTCAGAACCCAGATCAGGACTTGGATCACGGTGTCACATCTGAGAGCAAGGAGACTGTCAGGCTCCATCTCCTGTGCTGTGGTGGATGGGGAGACTGCCAGTGAATTTTCTAGGGGGAATGTAGCGTTCAAGTCTCCACTCTGTTGAATGGTGAGAGAACAATACTTGTTTTGGGCTCTGACAACTTTTGGTCAAGATGGAAATATTTAGAGGTTGCTTTTCACAACTTCTATGGCATTTTCACCAACGTTTTAGCCTTCTCTCCTCTCGACTTAAACATCCTCAGTTTCTTTAATAGTTATTCTGATAGAGTAGTTTCTAGAACTTTCCCTGCAGTCAGCCCTTCTCCACATCCCCACCATGCTTATTGCTCTCATCTGGGATTTATGTAGTTAGCCAGCATTTTTCTTGAAATATTGTGCCTGAATGAACATAATACTTCATAGGTCATTTAGTATGGCGAGCCCACATTGTAATGATATAAAACAGTTACGTGGTCAGAATAACAGTACTGAGTCAGTCCAGAGGTGATTGTTGCCCCACTCTGACACATCATATTTGCTTATATTAAACTTGTTGTCAACTATAGCCCTGGGAGTAACTGCCAGGATAATCTTAAGACTCCTTATTCTGAACTTGGAGAGTTGCCTTTTCTGTTTTCTATTTATTTATTTGGATATAGACTTTATATCTATTCCATTTCAAGTGCATCTAGTTAAGTTTAAGTCTAGGGCCTTATCATACTATATACATAGAAAGTGCTTAAAAATGCTTGTTAAAATACTTAACATATGCTTTTAAAATAAATAGGTGATGTTAGTCTTTCTGCTAATGTTAGTGGTAGCTGTCATTCTTTTGATCCTTTCCTTTTCAGTGTATTTTACATTCTTCCTGAAGTTGTCAGTGTAGAAATCTATTTCTCTTTCATCTCCCTGCATGCATTAATGAAAAACCAGAGTTTGTTTATAGTGGTCTTAGTGCCACATTTTAAAAGAAAGGAAAGGAAAAAGAAGGGAGTTAAACATGCATTACCCTCCTTGATAATGCATGTTTTTCTGTTCTCTGGATAGTTAGATTATTTAGAAATAGGGACTCTAGTATCTTTCCTATAGGAAACAAAGAGCACAGGGTAAATCAGAATGATTAGTATGCAATGAGCTGATTCAGGGATATTCACTATAGCTTGTCCTTTCAATGTGTCTTCTTTTGACATCTTCACCCTGGGTATCCTGGCAACAGAGCACTTCACAAAAACAGAAGTCCCATAGACACTGTTTGCTGAATTCCATCAGAATAATAAAAAGACTGTTTTATCTAAGCATTTTCGGAAGACAGTCATTTAGAAAAATAGCAAGATGGCAGCTAAATGTACTTGATTCAGAAGTGACTGACACTGAAGGAAACCCCCAGCACAAGGATGGTGCCTATTGGTCATATAATTTCTCAACCATTTGCAGGAAGTCAGGAGAGTAAAAAAGAGATGATTTGTGGGCTAAAATGGGAAGTAAACCAACATGAATATACTAGAGTGTGAAATCCCTAACAGGGCCCGTGCATATAATGCGGGCTCACATCTCCATACAAGCTAGAGACGTGTCTCTGCTGCCTGTGTAAACAGCCTCAGAACAGACCTCTCCTGCTGCATGTGGAGCCTCCTCCTCTCCATGGATCCATTTGCTTGCTACTAGAGTGGCCAGCTGGGTACTTATTCTTCACAGGCCTTAGGGGATCCAATAACCTTAGTGAGACATTTGAAACTTCTGATCCATTTTGTGCAGTGATTATGCTGTCAGTGATCCCCTCTAGGACTTTAGAGGTTAATTAAAGCATCACCCTCAGATCCCAGCTATCTTGACGTTTAGGTGTTTGGGACCTGGGGACACAAGGGCACAGTGAATAAGAGGATGGTTAGCATGATTTGTCTTCTTAGTCTAGCTGCCTAATTTTTTCAGACCTGTCCTACAGTTCAGTTCCATCTCTTCTTTCTGACCATGTTTGGGACCTGGGGACACAAGGGCACAGTGAATAAGAGGATGGTTAGCATGATTTGTCTTAGTCTAGCTGCCTAATTTTTTCAGACCTGTCCTACAGTTCAGTTCCATCTCTTCTTTCTGACCAACGGGCTTACTACATTGGTGCAGGGACTATCTGCGCTTCCCGAGGCCAAGAGTTAGGAAACATTCTCCCACTGCCAAGGCTGACGTCTTTGTTGAATGGAGCTCAAGAAGCAGTGTGAAAGCAAGGGAGGACCTTAGGGAATAGAAGTTTAAACCCCTCAAAGAATTGGAATCAAGCAGGATAGAGGAGACATATTTTGACAGTGTGCCCAACCCAAGAACCCCCTCCTGGTGTCTACCCTCACACCACCCCCTAACCCAACGCACACAAGCTACCTTTGTCCTGTATGATCCTGGTTCCCAGACCCAGCCCTTGTTCCTGGCCACAGCTGATTGGACCAGGATCAGGCTCTGACCCAATCTGTTTAATCATGTTCTCCAACCAGGGAATCTGGAAATGAGGCTCCACAACGCTGGTTGGTTCAGGTGAGTTTTTGAAATGAGGACATTTATGCTTGGGCTAGGGAGCAACTTCTGCTGGGCATGCGGAAGCAGAGAGATAGGAATGACATAGACACACAGCACAAGCAGATGCGAGAACACAGAGAGAGAGGAAGAGAGAAGGGGGGGAAAGGACTGAGGGAGAGAAGCTGTCTTGATTCTTGGTGGCTTTCTAGGTCCCAGTTCCAGTTTCTTCTGGGTTTCCATTCTATTTGTTTCCCTTGGGTTCTATGTGAGAGGTGTCTCCCAGATCCTATTTGGTGTAAGCTAATTTGAATGTTTTGCTTAATTGTAATTAAAAAAAGAAAAGTCTTGAGTAAGACAAACTGATCAAAGGTAGCTCCAGGACTGGAATCCAGGCCTCCTGCCTCCAGGCCAATGCTTCGCCCACATCACCAGCCTCCAGCATGCTAGCTCAGCACCACGCTGTGGCTGAAGAACCTCTTCTGGCAGCTCTGCTGAGTCCTGGTGGGGCTGGAAGAGCACAGACTAGAATTAATTACCTGGATGGTCCTTCCTTTAGTCCTTTGTCCCAGATCATTCCTGAATTGGACCTTCTGCTCGTGCCCAGTGCTCATTCTCACTCAAGTTGGAATGGAAATATGACTGTGGCCCTTTTCACATGCCCATTTAAATAGCCTGTCTGAGAAATCCTTGGACCCTTGTGCTCCTGATTTATATATGACCTCTAACCACAGCAGAGAAAATTTCTTCAGGTAATGGGGGTGATAACTTTTGCCCCTTTGGAAGGCTCACTTGGAAATCATCAGACAAGAATTCCAGACAGGTCTTGACTACTGTTCTGAGATGCCAGCTGTTGTTTTGTTACTATGTGTCATTAGGGTAAGGGCAAACTGATATTCTGAGTGAGGCTGTTGGGGGTAGGAGGGAAACGGGAGCTAACCTGGGCTTCTGATCATGTAAACGGTGTTTCCGTAGCTCCTGCTGTGTGAGGCTCCCTTTCTCCAGCACAGGGCAGGCTGTGTGCATTTGGCATGAATAAAAGCCATGTAGTGATGCAGGTTTGACCTCTGCGCAGAAGAGTTTCCTGTATAATTTATTTAGAATGGGCAGTCATAGGGCCGAGCCTGTGGTGCACTTGGGAGAGTGCGGAGCTGGGAGCGCAGTGGCGCTCCCACCGCGGGTTCGGATCCTATATAGTGACGACAGGTACGCTCACGGTGCCAGTGAGCACGGTGCAGCCGGTCTCAAAAAAAAAAAAAAAAAAAAAAAAAGAAGAATGGGCAGTCATAGATTTCTGGGCAGAAAAAGAGGCTAACATATTCTTGTGAAGCAAAGAATAGAATTAGTGGAATAAATGGTACTTGAGAAGCTCCGGACCATTCCTCGACTAATCAGAAAAAAGTCCAAACGATCTTTGGGACTTAATTTGGCCTGCCTGAATTCAGGGACTGGCTGCAGTCTCTCAGAGGACATGAAATCTGGTTAAGATGGGCAGCTCTAATCCTTCTGTGGCTATTACTGCAGCAGCACTTTTCTTTCTGAAGGGTGAGACAAGTCCTATTTGCAAGAACCAATGTATTGCTAGAGAGAGCCAGGACACATCAACGTCAAAGTGGACTGGAATCTTTGACATTACTGTCCTTTATCCTTATCTGTGTACCACCTTCCTGGCCTCCCCTTCAAATTACATGCAGGTACATACAAACACACACTCATGTTCCCACACAAAGGCACATACAGACTCACACGACAATAATAGCAATCTCTTTGATAAAACAAATCATCAATCAAACCAGTATAATAGTAGGATGAGAAGGGGCTCCAAAGGCTGTTAGTTATTTATTGCTGCATAAAAAAGTAGCCCAAAACTTAGCTAAAAACAAGCATATTTTATCTCATGGTCTGTGGGTTGGGAAACTGGCATGGCTTAGTTGGGTGCCTCTGGCTTACAGTCTTTTTCGAGGCTGAAATCAAGTTATCTGCAAGGCTGCTGGCATCTCAAGGCTCAACTGAGGGAGGATCTGCTCCTAGGCTCACTTATAAGAATATTTCAGGAGCTCACTGGCTGTTGGCCAGAGACATAAGTCCCTTCCACGAGGTTCCATAGGGAGGCTCACAATAAGGCAACTGGCTTCCCTCAGAGTAAATGTGCAAGCAAGCAAGAGGTCAAGACTGTGAGAGAGGACAGCCACGATGAGAGCTGCCTAATCCTGTTCACTAGAAGCAAGTCACTAACTGCAGCCCATACTCAAGGGAAAGGGATGGTACATAAGGGCCTGAGTACTAGGAGGCAGGTGTCCTAGGGGATCATTTTAGAGCTGCCCATGATGAAAGGCCATCTAGTTCAACCCTCCAGGCAACCACATCTCTGCTCCACTTGAATATCTCTTATACGGGGAGCTTAGTCACTTTTGAGGCCACTCTTTCTATTGCACTTTTAGAAAGTGTCTCCTTAGACTGAATCATAAAGTCTGTGTTCTTATAGTGGACATATTTCACCAGTGCTGCCCAGGTCTCCTTTCCTTTCTGGTTCTGGAACTCCGCTTTCCCCTCACAGGCCCACTCATAGAAAGTGTCTCCTTAGACTGAATCATAAAGTCTGTGTTCTTATAGTGGACATATTTCACCGGTGCTGCCCAGGTCTCCTTTCCTTTCTGGTTCTGGAACTCCGCTTTCCCCTCACAGGCCCACTCGTCCTCCATTCTGAGTCTAGTGTTGGGGTGGGCATAGGGCCCAGCCTTGAACAATCAGAAATTTGTATCTTCTTGGTCACACTGATGTTTAAAGAATGGATACAGGCCTCAAGCTGACCCAATTGACATACCCTGGGATACTTTTTACAATTTCTATGAACCTCCTGCCCTCTCTACCCCACACACACCCCTTATGTGTTTTTCCAAGGGCCAGCAATTGTAATTCTTCAGAGAACCACACTTGGGCTCCTCCAGCCACTTTGCCCCAACCACAGAAGAATAGAAAGTGCCCAGGAATTTATATTTCCCCCATTACTTTTTAGTGTTTTTTGATTTTTTAGTGATTTTTAGTATGTTTATAGATATGTGCAAAAATCGTTATAATTTTACAAGAGTTTTACCCCTAAGCAACTACTACTCTTTCTGTCTCTATAGATTTTACTATTCTGGATGTTTCATACAAATTAGATCGTACGATATGTGATATCGTGTGACTGACTTCCTTCACTTAACATAATACTTTCAAGGTTCATCCATGTCATGGCATGTACCAATGCTTTATTCCTTTTTTGTGGCCAAATAATATTCCATTGTTTGGATACACCACTTTTTGTTGTTTCATATATCAGCTGATGGACATTTGTGTTGCTTCTATCTTTTGGCTATTATGAATAGCGCTACTATAAACATTTATGTACATGTTTTTGTGTGGACATATGTGTGTATTCCCACAAGTGGAATCAGCTGAGTCATAATGTAACTCCATTTTAATTGTTTGAGGAACTGCCAGACCGTGTTCCAAAGTGGCAGCACCATTTTACATTCCTGACTTTAGCGGATGAAGGTTCTGATTCCCCCACATTCTCACTAACAGTTGTTATTATCTGACTTTTTTTTTTTTTTTTTTGTCTTTTGTCTTTTTCCGTGTCCGGCAACGGATCGCAACCCTCAGTGTTGCCCCCGCACCGGGCCGGGGACCGGCAACGGGATTGCAACCCTCAGCGTCGCCCCCATGCCTCGCTCAGCCAGTGAGCGGGAACCGGTCTGTACACGGGATCCGAACCCTCGGACGGGAGCGCCGCTGCGCTTCCCAAGCGGCGCACTATCCAGTGCGCCACCGGGCCGGCCCATTATCTGACTTTTTGATTCTAGCCATCTTAGTGGGTGTGAAGTGGTGTCTCATTGTGGTTTTGATTTACATTTCCCTAATGACTGATGATATTGGATATTTTTTTTCATGTGCTTCTTGTCTGTTTGCATATCCTCCTGGGAGGAATAGATATTTTCGTTTGTTTGTTAATGGGATTCAGCCACTCTGTTGACCAGTGTGTTAGTACGTTTCTGTTGCTTTATAACAAAATACAGAGAACTGGATAATTTATAAGAAAATGAAATTTATTGCTTACAGTTTTAGAGGCTAGTCCATGGAGCACATCTGGTGAGGGCTTCCTTTGGTGGTGACTTCAGTGACAGCAGAACATCACATTGTGAAATGGCATATCAGAGAGAGAGGCACTAACCTCCTCATTCATTCTCCTTTGAAAATACTCCGAACCACACCCATGACCACCATTTTTAATCCAGTCACTAGAGCGCGGTCCTACAATCTAATCACCTCTTCATGGCACCACCTTTCAATCACCATAACAGGATTTCCCACCCTCAACAGTTACGGTGGGGATTAAGTTTTGGGGGGACATTCAACCCAAGGCAAGCAGTAGCTTTTTGGTGTGAGAACGGAAAGCCTAGCTCCATTCCCTCACATTGTGACAACTACAGTAAGACATTCTCTTCAGTTTGTCTGAAGAATCAGGGAGAAGCCAATAGTCTGCAGGACATTCAACCCAAGGCAAGCAGTAGCTTTTTGGTGTGAGAACGGAAAGCCTAGCTCCATTTCCTCACATTGTGACAACTACAGTAAGACATTCTCTTCAGTTTGTCTGAAGAATCAGGGAGAAGCCAATAGTCTGCAAGACTTTTACCTTCTTTCCTTCCCTTTCTTATAAGACTCCTCCAGGAGTATGTGGTAGCTCACCTTAAAAAATGACAGCCTTCGATTCCTTCCCTACCTGTATGCACGTCATTTGTCCACTGCTGCATTGAAAGGCCTAGTCTCTGCCTTCATCTGCTTGAATCTGGACTGGCTTGTGACTGCTTTGTCCAGCAAAATACAGCAGAAGTGAGATTGTCTATTTCTGGGCCTAGACTTAAGAGCCTATGAGGACTGGCAGTGTCCACATTCTTTCTCGTCATTAAGTAAGAAGTCCAAGTGGTGGTTGAAATTTTATCCAGCCTCTTGGTTTTCAAATTTTTTTCAGACCAATTTAGTTTTATTTTACTGCAGAACTTTTTTTTCCCCCTGAATATAAAATATAGTTTCTCATTGTAGACAATCTGGGGGGGGGGAAGCATAAACAATAATAAAAATCACTAGTATTAAACTTCCTAGTGATAAATATTGCTAACATTTTGGCATATATCCTTGTAGTTTTACCTGTGCAAATAAATCTGTAGCTAGCTATCATTTTCCCATCAATCAATTTATCTTTATGTACTTTATCAAAAATGTTTGGCTTGATTTATATGTACTTTTATTAAACTCTGTCAAGTTTCTGACCAAGGTCATTATTCTCCTGGTCTTAGCAGCCTAAGACACTGTGACAAAGTATTAGAAGGTGTTTGAGTTGAAGAGTTATAAATTAAGAAAGAAAGCATGGAAGAAGGAACTGTGGAAGAAGGAGAGGGAAAAAGTCACAATTTCCACTTTAATATTAAGATCTCTGAGCCTTCGCATACCCTGTGTCTCCATCGTTTTATTCTCAACACTGGGTTTTTCATCTTCAAAGGACTCACTTTTGTTAAGGGAATGGAACGTATGACCTGCAGAAGAGCTTCTCCCCATGAAAGCACTTACTCGGCAGGTGCCCCATGGCCTAAAACACTTAGTCTACATAAACAAATGGACAACCAACATATGTCTGCAAGTTTTAGATGATGAAACTTTAAGATAATGAGTCCTGCTTCACGTCGCATGGGTGAAATAAAATCACAGGAGACTATTCTCAAAAACTGGATGCAAAACCCGGGTGTTAATTTCATGGATGGGAATGGAGGTGCTGGGGTAGAGCAGGCGTGGATGCTGGGTGGATGGCGGCATGGAGGCAGCTGGAGGAGAATGACTGGTACCTTAGCAGCACTTCTAAGTGAAGCCCATGAATTATTTGCAGCTCCAGAATTACACAAAATGAATTGTTGGATAAGGTATCTGTTCTGTTAGGATGGTGAGGGTGGGGGCATAAAGCAGAGGAAAAGGAGATATGGACAAGCTGAAATGATTGTAGCTATAAAGAGTCAACAGAAAGTTGATCCCAGACATATGTAAAATGGGAATCTATGTAAAATTCAAGAAAATCTGCTTTGCAATCTTCTTGCAGCAGCATAAATGATATCAAATGAATTAAAGGTAAAGAATCATTTGCAGAATGTAGTGGTTACCTTCTTTTTACCCTTATGAATATTGAAAATGTCATCGTCACATACAAGCTTGGAAGCGAGGAGGCATGGGACTCTCAGGGAAGCAACTGCTTTCCTTCCTTGCTCTCTTCTGGCATGAGAAGGCTGGTCTCCTTTTCTTAGTTGGAGGATGCTGGCTTCGAGGCCTGCCAACACACCCTCTACTCCCATGTTTGCCTGATGGCAGTGTCATATTTTATAAGGTCTCACAACTTATGTACAAGTTTCCTGCCATTAATCACCAAGGCCTGCCATCTTCATATTTCTGAATTATAATCAATGAATTTACATTCACTGAAACAAACCCCTTTTTCTGGCTGCTGTATTGCTGGAAAAGGAATATAGATTTCTGGCAAGCTGCATCTTCATATTTCTGAATTATAATCAATGAATTTACATTCACTGAAACAAACCCCTTTTTCCGGCTGCTGTATTGCTGGAAAAGGAATATAGATTTCTGGCAAGCTATCAGGTCAAATGCAATTCCACCCAGAAAGAATAACCATCTCAATTCTAGCATCAACTTTTTTTCTAGGAAGCACTTTTGCAAATCTGCGATTGTTAGAGCATTTAATTAGAAAGAACTTTGACTTTATTAGATAGCAGGCACTGACCTTGGTTGGCTTCCCAAGCTGAATCGAGGCTGAATGGTTGTTGACAGGCTGGGTATTGTGACAAATTCCCTGACTGTGCTGGTTTACCTCAAGTAATGTGAGCATTTAGACAAAACAATTTCTAAACCCCATTACATGCAAAGATAACAGATGCATGTCAGAAAATAGTGAAAAGGATGCATATCAAATTTAGTGCCCTTTCCATCAAATACATTTTAATACTAAATATTAGAACTTATTGATTCTAAACTTAAGTATTAAAATACAGATTATATGGTTCTTTACCTCATTGTTATCACATATTCATTAAAATGCTCACTAATGCTTACCACAGTGTACTAATTAAGGTAGTATTAGCAAGGATTAATAAAGTTCAGAATGAGGCTGTGGTGGTGGAGATAAAGAGGAGAGGAGAGAACTGAAGGACAGTTCTGATGTAGAATCTCCAGGAGATATTCTACATAGGGGAGGAAGAAGGATTTGGATAACTACGAGCTATTCCTCTTGGGAGACATCATTAATTGAATGAGGGGAAAGAATTTAGATCTGGGAGCGTTTGATTCAAGGTGTCTATATGACATGAAGAAAATGAAAAATTAGCTATTTAACACAATAAACCTTAGTGAATTAAGATGTCTGTCTGAAAATGCCCCCTCTCCTCCCAGGTAAGCAGGAGCGAGCTTGTGGTTAGGCTTGTGCCTGGGGTCCCAGTGCCAGCAGCTAGCAGTGCCTGGACATGAAGTGTGTCTCATGCAGATTTAAGAGATAGGAACTGGGGGAAGAGCATATTTTAAACACTGGGAGAATGGTCTGATCCTATGTATGAATCTCATTCCCTGAAAATGCCCCCTCTCCTCCCAGGTAAGCAGGAGCGAGCTTGTGGTTAGGCTTGTGCCTGTGGTCCCAGTGCCAGCAGCTAGCAGTGCCTGGACATGAAGTGTATCTCATGCAGATTTAAGAGATAGGAACTGGGGGAAGAGCATATTTTAAACACTGGGAGAATGGTCTGATCCTATGTATGAATCTCATTCTAATAAACTGTGTAGTATAAGACATATCCCTTTGTTTCCTGAAGACCAACTTGATTTAGGACTCAAATTGCCCATTCCTTGTTCATTTGGTGGCATATTCCTTCTTTGTCATTGGGGTCTCTTCCCCCTCTCAGGATTGCAAAATCCTGGGGTGGAGAAAGGGCTTACATGATGCTTGCAAAAAGGAAACTTCCCCAATGTTAAGTCGACTGTGTTTGTTGCTAGCATCCTCATTCTCCAAACCCTCAGTGTCCCCTGATATCTGGTGGCCCTCTGCTTTCTCATTGCATGGGGCACAGGCAGCTTTGATCAAGCCAGTACCCTCTGTGCTCAGAGTCCTGCCTCTTGGGTGCCATGGAAACATCTCTTTCTGGTGTCCTTGCACCCTCAAGGCACCACTGTGGTATTTCTCCACTGCTCTGGGCACCTGCAGCTCTCTCTTTCTCCAGCCCAGGGCAGTGCCCTCCTGCATGTTCCACTTCACCAAGCCCTTCTGCTGCTTCTGTCAAGCCCTCTCCTCCTCAGCAGATTTAGGGTTAAGGAAACAAAACCCAGAAAGTCTAGCAGACTCCGTGCTTTGCACTCTGCCACAGTCCTGCCCTAAGGCAGTGAATAAAAGAGCAGGCTACCTGCTTTGATGAGGGAAAGAAAACGGGAAAGCACGGGAGGAAAACTACTTCAATTAATCCTGCAGTCTATTGTGTGGCTGCTTCAGTCATGACCCTGAAGGGGTTGGGCAGAGAGGGAAATTCCAGCTTATGAAGCCAATGCCATGAAAAGCCTGGTGAGCCCGCAGACTGTAGGCTTAGAGAAGTGAGTGGAGGGTGGAGTCTGAAATCCTTCCTTCTGCTGGGGAGGATGTGTCCAGCTGTCTCCTCTCTTCATGGGATGCTCAGGGTTCCATGGAAATGGGGAGAGAGCAAGCCTGTGATTTTTTCTTTTTGTACAGTACTTTCTTTTGTAAGCTGCTAAGAGAGCAGAGGTTTACCCTCTAAAGGAAGTTGGGATTTCCTGCCTTTCTGAAAACTGGTTGATCTGCTCTGGCATTTCTGCTCGCTTGTATGCTGGGCATTGCTGGAAGCCTGGGGCTGAGGAGAGGGGATGTTAGTTGATCCGCTGCTGGGCTGGCCTCAGTGATTGGTTAACTCATGCAACAGAAGACACAGCTGATGATGTTCTTTCAAAACAAATCAGCATTCTGGCCACTGAAAGGGAAAGCAGGTTTGAGGGAATTTCAAAGACAGAATGAGAAAAGATCAAACCACAGAAGGTCTGGTACCCACCAAGAGGTTTCTGGCAGAATGACGTAGCCTCTTTATTGAAGAATGTAGGCAGCTGGGAGAAGGCATCAAAGGAGATTATCTATTCACAACTCCCTTGTTCTGATGTGGACTGCATCTTTGTGTCTGCCCAGAAAAGATCAAGAGGAAAGCGAGCAGGCAGTGGGGAGAAAGTGGTGGCTCAGCAGGTGCTGGGGTGGCAGAGGAGTGGCATGAGCCTCTGCAGCAGGCAGGGGTGAAGCAGAGCCTTGCCGTGCCACTGGCTTGCATGGAAGTCATGCTGGGGTGGGGTGTGTGGTGGCAGAGGCATGAAGGGCTGCTCTGCTTTTCCCTGCCAGGTGGTGATAAGCACTGGTAACATCATCATGGGCTTGGCACAGGTATAGCTTCATTCAGCTGTCTGGGTAGGGCTGGGGGTGGCTGGTGGGTGTGGAGCTGAGCACAGACTGGAGCATAGACGTGACTAAGACCACAGGTGCCGACACATCCAACCTTGGACAAATTGCTTCCCCTTGGTAGGCCTTATTTTTCTCACTTGTTAAACAATGATATTCTTAAGGAGGTGTGAGTAAGAAATGAGATCATGCATTTGTCTGGGCCTGAGAAGGGATAGGGAGCAAAGCAAAGCAGATTAGATAGGGTGATGGAAGACGCAACTTCAGACAGGGTGTGGGGAAGGTCTGTCTGCTGCACGGTGTTTCAGCAGGCACAGATGAAGCGGTGGGAGCAAGCCACTGCTCTCTAGGGGAAGAGCATTCTAGGCAGCGGGAACAACAAAGAAAACACTGAGACTGGAACAGGGTTGGTGTGTTTGGGGAATGGCTGGGAGGCCAGTGATAAAGGAAAGAACCATAGCAAGTGGGGTTAGAGAAGTAGTTGGATCATGCAGGGCTTCATAAGCATTGGGAAGGACTTAGGATACTATTTTAAGTGTGATAGATGACCTCTAATGTATGCGAAGAGTTAAAAATGTATGGGGTGTTTCCTGTGTACCAAGCCCTGTTGTGGACACTTTATTAAGTCAGTCCTCACACAACTCTATGACAGGTCCCATGAGGTTAAATGACTTGCCCAAGGTCACCTGGCTGGCCAGCAGCAGCACTAGGATTTGAACCAAGGCAGTCTGCCTTCAGATTCGTGCTCTTGCTTCCTCCCTTTGCACAGTGTCTGAACATAGGAAGTGCTCATATGACTACACTGTTGCTGTTTCAACACGTGGATGGCTTCCCATTGTCCTAGAAAAGTATCCTGACTTCCCAGTCGAGTCTGCCAGCTCTGCCCCTCTGGCTCTGCCCACCTCTGGGTTTCTCATTGTGCTATCCCTTTCTCAGTCGCTGTCCTTCAGACACACGTGATCCTATTCCTAGCCTCTGAACTCCTGGGGACATTTGCAGGTGCTAATGCCTCTGCCTGGAGCACTCTGCTCCCACAGAGCCTGTGGCCGGTGCTGCTTACCCTCTTCTCAGATGGGACTCTGACCACACACCTCATAGCAGGTTCTCTCACCTGCTGATCTTTGTTGGTTTCTTGTTTCTTTGTGCACTTACTACATTAAGATTATTTCATTAGTTTACTTACTTGTTTTTGTTTTTAGATTTCTTGCTCATTACATTATAAGCTCTGTAAGAATGGGGACATATGGATTGCTCACCAGTATCCCTGGGGCCAGCACTCAAAACATATTTGTTGAACAAATAAATGAATGAACAAATTATTATTTTTAAGAGCAGATCTTTAATGGGAAATTTCAGGTGATTTTTTCTTTTTTAACAATACATCCGTTTGGAGATGGCATGATTGAAGTGTCATAGTCAGTTATATCAAAGTGCTCGTGGTTTTTCTCTTCTACAGATGAAAAAGTTTTGAGTTTTGCACAGCTGCAGAACAAATAGAACTTTGACTTACCTTTCGTAGTTCATATCACTAATTTCCTGTATTATTGACAGTTCTTTCACGTTGCTACCAGTTTGTTTGTTTCTTTCTCATGGGACCTATTCTAGAAGTCAAGAGGCATCTAAATAATTCTTTTTCTAGTCTAAATCAGTAGAATTTACATGCACATAATTTAAAAATGTTATTCTCATTATGTTTCAAAACATTAATTAATTATTAATCATTAGTTAATTAATGCATTAATTAATTTTTCAAACATTAATTGAGTACATCTATGAAACAGGTACTCTGCTATACCCTGGGCCAAGACAAATATGTCAAAGTGCTTCTTCCCAATGAGTTTATAATTTAATGGGAAACACTATTAAACATAATTATGACTCAGTGAGACAAATACTGTGCTAGAAGGAAGCCCAAGATATTGTGGAGTATGTGAGAAGAGGAACCTGATCCTGGTTAGGGGGAAGGTGTCAGGGGATGCTTCATGGGTGTGCCTGCCTGAGGTGAGCTCTGTGAGCAGAAGGTGGGGCAGGAATGGCATTCTTTATTTTTTTTTTAAATGCAATTTATTTATTTAAATTTTATTTTATTTTGTCAATATACAGTGTGGTTGATTATTGTGGCCCATTACCAAAACCTCCTTCCCTTCTTCCTCTCCCCCCTCCCTCCCAACAACCTCATATGAATGGCATTCTTGACTGAGAGAATAGAGTGTGCAAAGATGCAAGGGTGGAGAGAGCCTGGAACATTCCAGGAGCTGCAGTCAGAGCTGATCCTACGTGGATATTCTTAAAGAGCTCCATATTGGCGACTGTACAAACACGAGCTCTGTTGTCTGGCTCTCAAGATTCCTCCACATATTGACCCCACCCTTCCCTCCAGTAGCTTTTCTTGCCTCCATTCAGGGTTATCCTATGCATGCCATACTTATTCCAACCTGTAAACCTTTGCTCATGTTGTTTCCAATCCATAATGCCTTTCCTACTCTCGTGTGGTGTTTGAATTTTTCCCCACCTTTCACTGCCTGTCTCAACTACTACCTGTTCCAGGAAGACCTCTCTGACTACAGCTGTCCACAGTGATCTCTCCCAGTTCTGAATTGATTTTGTCCTTAAAGACAATACCTTAAGAATCTATTCCATTATCTTTTAATTATTTGTGGTGATTAAATTTTTATTCCTGACTCATTTATAAATTTGGTAATGGTGGGTACCCCTTTGTGACTTTGCTTGTCTAACTCAGTATAAGCATGGTGAACACTCCCAGTCATTACGAAAATTTGACAAATATTAACTGAATACTTTTTTTCATGAGCACTGCCATATGCTGATTGTGATTTGGAGTCCCTAGCCTTTTGTATACCTGGGTGATAAAATGGGCAGGTTTCATTTCTCTTACACTAACTTATCCTGTGACCTTGAGCAATTAATTACAAAATACCAGATATATATCAACATGTGCACATCACTGAAACACAATGTTGAGTGAATAGTAACTTGAAGAATGATACAGCATACCATTTATGCAAATTTTAAAAAAGGATATATACCGTACTGTATTTTTAATAAGCATATACAAGTATGTAAAAGTATAAAAATGTACCAGAAGGATATACATGCAGTTCATGCTAATGGTTGTCTGTAGATTGGGAGAGGATAGTCAAAGGAGATTACAAGGTGATCTGTTTTTATTTTACAAAACAAAATATTGAAAGCAAATAAGACAAAATATTTTCAATGGTTAATACTATTTTTCCAATGGTTAATATGTCATGGGATTATCTGTTATAGTAGTCCTTACATTTTTCTTGGTTTAAAAATTTTCTCAAACTCTTAACCACACATGTGCACGCAGAAGTTGTGTGTGTGTTTAAGAGCTGGAACACTTAAGAGAAATGGAGAAAAGGAAGGTGGAGATACAGCTTGAACAGCTCAATTATTGTGAGTAGGAAATTTTTCTTGTAAAATATTTAAGCTTGTGCTATTTCATCATTATAGCTCCTTGTAACTCAGGAGACAATTCTAGTAAAAATAAATTCTGTGGCCTTTGCATGGTCTTTAGTTTTACTGTAGGATTCATGAGATAATGTGGGAGCTGCCCTGGAGGACTTCAGCTAACTCTCTCTAAACTGAAGCTTTCTCTCAGCTTTTTCTGAACTGTATGATTTCAGGCGAGGTTAATGGGCATTAGTTATACCAGTAGGTGGACTATATGGGGCTTGAATTTCAATGCCTGAGCCCCTGCCATTCTAAGGTCAGTACTGACTCAGGAGAGTTACAAATAGGTAGATAGCATCAAGGGGCTGATCATTAACATTCTCATAAAAGCTGAGAGGGTGGAGTAGGTGGAGGGGTCAGCAGTGATCTAGAGCCCGGAGGACCTGAGGACATCACCAGCTTACAAGGTCTGAATTACTCTCACTTAAACTCACATCAGTGGAAAAGATGGCAAGACTTTAAATGAACAAATTGAGCTGATTCAACAAGATTGTGTGACCTTACAACCAAGTTCAGCCTGAGATAATAAAGAGACAATTGAATCCAAAAAGGAGGGCCCAGTTGTTTTAACTAACTCACAGAGAGGGAAGTTTCTTGGAAATCCAAGTCTGCCTAGGCTTCTGAAAATAGGTCTTGAAGTAGACATTTAGAAATTCTTTTAAATTACACATGCATGTGTGTGAATGCACTTGTGTACGTCTGTACATGCATATATAGGCACACATACACAAACATGTACACACACAGACATAACACATATATATGCAAGTGATATATACATGATGTGTATATATATTGTGATAGTTTATAAAATATATAACATACATATGTTAATAGATTATACAGATCCCAATAAATCAGTGCCCATGATTAATAAATGTATGGTAAATAAGTAAGTGTCATGAATAGAAAAAAATTTAAAAGAGTAATGTTTTCCTCTTGGATTTCTTATTCTTGGGGAAGATTTGTTAACCCTCCTGAAGTGGGCTGAAGTTTCAGGACGAATGGTAACGACTGGACAGCCAGGCAACTGGGGAGTCGGAGGGAAGCACAGGGAATGACAAATCTCTTCCCATAGCTGGGAGGGCTGTACAGTCACCACATGTTCATTCTTGTCCTCCTGGCTGGACATATGGCTGCTATTCTCTATTTATGGAGCTGCCACTCTGTGCCAGACTCTGCTCTAGGCACTTGACATAGATCGTCTCATGTAATCCTCACCACAAGACCTGCCAGGCACAGTATCCTCATTTGCAAAACTGAAAACTTAGGCTAAGTAGCTTTGCTCAGACACATGTAACTGATAGGTGGCAGAGCTGGAATTTGACCTTGGGTCTGGCTGACTCCCAATGTCTGCTGCAGTAATAACTGGCAAGGATGCTTCTGATCAAACTCAAAAGCAAACGGAAGGAGCTTTCTCTCTAGTGCAAGGGAGAAGTGTCATCAGTTTGAAATACAGTTTGGGCTGCAATTAGAGGCATGCAGGATACAGATGTCTACCCCAGCAGTTGTGAGAACCACAGAATCATCCATGCAAAGATGCCTTCAAACTTAACCTGAGGTCAGCAGTGAAACCTTTTGAGTATCAGCACTGCACCGGGTGAAAGCAACATAATTTGAGGAAAGAACATGGACTTTGCAGGCAGTTAAACTTGCAATCAAATTCCAGATCTGCCACTTAATAGTTTTGCAGCCTTGGAAATTTACTTCATCTCACAGAGCTTCAGTTTCTGAAGCTCCAGAGTGGTGACAGTAGTGCCTACTCCAGTTAGCTTGAGCACTGGAGAAAAGCAGCAAGCAGCACATGGGAAGTACTAAATTGCAGGTAGCTATTATTACTAATAACACTATACACATCTGTTGGATATTGACCCTACATAGAGAAAAAAATGTACAGTGATCTAGGTAGAGGACAAAATAGTCAGACCTAGGCCCACAAGTTAGCAACTCAGAGCTCCCTGTGGAAATGGTCTCCCCTTCCCTGCTGAGCAAGGGTGCCGAGGCTCAATGGGAGAGCACTCAGTATTCCCCACCCATATTTTTTAAGATGGTCAATCCACAAGACCCTGCACTGTGCGTCAGCCGACTTGCAGGGCAGCTGGAGATCCTGCTCTGGGTCTGGGGAATAGTCAGTCTGCGGACATTTCTCTGTTTTGGTCCATTCCCTTGTGTGTCCTTAAGGTACAATCTACTTGTATGCTAGCATTTCTTTTAAAAAGAGAGTTTTCTCCTTGAATGAGTGGTTTTTCTTTGAATGAGGATTTTCATTCCTGAAGGGAGCCCAGTGCACATTTATTGACATAGACAGACATGCAGAAGAAAGAGAACAGAAATGATACTTTAATAACTAAACATTTATTTAACATTTACTTTGTGCCAGGCAGTTTTACATGTATTAGTCTTTTAATCATTTAACCCTCACAATAACACTATTAGGTAGATAACTATTTTTACCCCATTTGAGAGTTGAAGAAACAGGCACAGTGTATTTAGAGATCTCACCCAAATCACAGTCCTTAAGTGGCAGAGATGAGATTTAAACCCTGGCAGCCCAGCTCAAAAACCTTGCACAGCTGGAGGCAGTAATTGGTATTTACAGCCCTGCAGTTTCATTATCATGGTGACAGAGTTGTGTACAAAGCAAAATGGCAGCTAGCAGAAGGAGCGCCTCCACCCCAGCAACCTAAAGGCTTTGCCACCCAGAGTTAAAGGCATGCTTCTTCTCAGGATTGTGTCACCAGCATCTAATTGTAGAGCAGTTAGGTAGCAGCAGGGATTCTAACCCATATTTACTGAAATAAAATTAAATGTGTGCTCATTTTGTTTTCTTGGAAATATACCTTGATTTAATAGTATACTAAGTGGATACAATGTCACAGCAAGATCACAGATACACCATCTTTGTTAGGCACACTCAGGCCCGCTTTTGAGATTTATTTTTATGGGAACTCATGTATTTGGTAGTCTGATTTATGTATACTCCAGCTGCTTTGATGATCTACATTTTGCTTGTTTTCCTTTCACAAATTTGCCTTGCTTGTAACATACAGTGTTGCTACGGTCTAAATATTTGAATCCACCCTCCCCCTTTCCAAATTCACATGTTGAAACCTGATCACCAATATAATGGTATTAGGAGGTGGGGCTCTTGGGGGGTGATTGGGTCATGGAGGTGGAGCCTTCACATTTGGGATTAATGCCATTATAGAAGAGGCCAGAGAGAGAACCTTCACTCTTTTTACCATGTGAGGAGTGAGCAGAAGGCACCATCTGTGAACAAGAAAGCAATCTCTGACCTGGAATCTGCCAATGCCTAGATCTTGGACTTCCCAACCTCTAGAACTGTGAGAAATAAATTTATGCTGTTTATAAGCTATGCAGTTTATGGTCTTTTGTTATAGTAGTCCAAACAGACTAAAACAAGTGTATTTTGGGTTCTAATGGATGTGTAGCCTGAGACATAAACCCTAAGGGGTTCTGAAATATTCTAATGCTTTCCATTTAGAAAGAAATAAGTAGCAAGGTAATAAGAAACACTTAGAACACACAGCCAGTCAGTTTTATTCTGCTTTTTGCCATTTATAGCACAGATCTAGACAGCTATAGTGTTTACTTTCTGTGCCACAGAGAATTTGGATCCTAGATCTCTGTCCTTGATTGCAGAGGCCATTGGCATAGCCATTTCTACCACGTGGTGGATGACTTGTAGTGTGGAAGACACAATATCAATATTCTGTTATATAGTTGTCATCAGTAACATGTCCAGGGAACTGCATGAGTTTGGAGAACACTATCTGTTATTAGGCATATCTGAATCCACAGAGCTATATTCATTTGGATTCCACAGTCTTGAACTTAAGATCACTGGACCTGGCTTTGCCCATTGGGGAGAAAGGCTTGCCAAATGTACAGACAAGTCTAGGCTTGGACAAAATGGTGATGTTAGTGAACTTTCAGTGTCAAATCTTCCCAACCAGCATCTCCTTTTCCTACCATGATTATGCCGCCTCTCTCCGTGGTGAATCAGGCCTGTGGTTCTATCTCCTTTCTCCCCTTCTCCTATCAGATTTAGGACTTGAGAAATAATTTGACAAAATCACTTGCAGTGATAGGTAATTGACTGGTTTAATTTTTTTTTACTATATTCTGGGATATTTGCATTTTAATAGAAGTTCAGTTTTTATCCAAAGGACTAGATGCATTCTAGAAATAAGAAACTGGTCAAGCAAGTATGTTTTTGGAATTGAACATTTCTTTCTGGTGCCTGTGAACACATAAATGGCCACTTTTACTGCATACTTAAAGGGCTGACCTTGCATATTAAATACATAGTTTGTTTTTTTTTTAAAGGCCTGTTCACTTGTTGAGAAAAATAGACCGTGTGCCAAGGCTCTTTGTTAACTATTGAAGGCAAATAATGAGAATAATTATAAATGATTCTTATCTACCGTGCATCAATAAGGTCTGATAATACATGTGCTTACAAAAATTAGCAAAAGTTATTTTACATATAAACTTAACATTAAAATAAACATTTCCGTTACTTGAATTTTGCACTACTTTAAAGTACAATAATATGCTGAAGTAGTCTTATAGATCATGTTTTCAAAGTGTGGTCTCTGACAGCAGTATCAGCATCACCTGGGAGCTTGTTAGACATGCACGTTCTTGGGCTCTACCTGAGAACTACTGAATCAGAAACTCTAGGGTGGGCCCAGCAATCTATGTTTTAACAAGATCTCTGGGCAATCTCTATGCACTCTAAAGTTTAAGAACCAGGACTGTAGATTATTATGTTTGCATTCATCCTAATTCACAGATGAGTAAATTGAGGCTCAGAAAGATTAAGAGATTGAGCAGAGCTGCTGATTTTAATAGTGTTTTTGCCCTCCTAAAATAAGTCCCTTTGGCTAATCAATCTGAATGAGTGAGGTTGGCTGCAGTGTGTTTGATTGACAGGACAGTCAAATCTCTTCCTGATTGTGCGGCTTTACCCTTGTAAAGGCCTGGGGGTGAGACTTGAACAACTTCAATCTCTTGGAGCCTCTCAGGGATCAGGCTTCTCCATATTCACTCTCTTTAAAAAGATCAGCATTTATTTTCCTTTAAAGTCAGGGTTAGTCTGCCTGAGTTGCATACAAATAAGATGAATGAATTCATTACCAAAAGCTAGATTAAGTTTCACAGCTGTTTCACCTGGGGATCTAGCAGAGAGAGGGGCCATCTGCCTGAGTTGCATACAAATAAGATGAATGAATTCATTACCAAAAGCTAGATTAAGTTTCGCAGCTGTTTCACCTGGGGATCTAGCAGAGAGAGGGGCCAGCACAACTGAAAATCCTTTTCTGATCAAGGCAGTCTGAAAATGCAATCTTATGTGGTAAGTAGCATTCAGAAATACTGAAATGAAGTGAAAAATTAAAATGACTTTTGCCTAAACATGTGGGGAATGGGGAAATCCTAGGGTGCCACCACACAAGTGCCAGAGCTGTGGAGTGCAGATGCTGTCTTTTCAGCTGGCTCACCTCAATGGGCGTTCAAACCATGGATGTAGGAATGCCAATTCACGTTCAAGATTTCAAAGGGGCTTTACCAATTTTAGGACAATTGCTGATATATGCCACTTTACTATCTCACCGGTTATCTCTAAATCATAATCTCTAAATTAGGCAGTGTCCAGGATCTGATTTCTTCTTACCTGGCTGGTATCCTAGCATAGAAGTGCCAACAAGTGTGTTCATCTATTCTTTTCTTCATAATGCAGCCATTTATTATGCCAATATTTTAAAATCACTTCTTTGTGCTAAGACTATTGTGGGATTGTTTTTTTCTTTCTTTCTTGTCTCTTATTCTTGATTGAATGAGTCATTTTTATCTTCTATTTTTCCCTCTCCTGCTTTGGAAGTTACATGTACTGTTTCTTTCCTTTAGTGTCTACCCTAGAAATTTTACCAAATACACTTAAATTATCAAAGTCTCAAGTTGAACAAAACTTTGACTCTCCTCCCAGTAACACAAGTTCTTTTCAAATTTTAATTCCATTTATTCCTCTCTTGACTTACATTATTGTGTCATATTTTCAAAGCCTACAAAAAATTTGCATTATTACTCTATTATACAATCAATATTCATTAATATAAGCTTACTTCATTCCTTCCTACACCTCAGGTCGTACACCTGGAATTGCTTTTCTTCTGCATGAAGTACCACCTTTAGGTTAGTGCTGGTGATGAACTCCCTTAGGTCTATAAATGTCTTTATTTTTACTCCATTCTTGAAAGATATTTTCCTGAATGTAGACTTCTAGATTAGCAGTCATTTTCTTTTAGAATTTTGAAGGTTTTATTTCACTATTATCAGGATTCCGTTGATGTATTGAGAAGTCAGCTGTCTAACTTATTCCTTTGTGTGTGATCTGGCTTTTTTTCTTTGGCTTCTTTTAAGATTTTTCCCTTTGTTGTCGATTTGCAGCAATTTTACTATAATATGTTTAGTTTTGGATTTCTTTTAACTTTTCAATTTGGAATGCACCAGGTCTCTTATGGCTGTCTTTGATCAGTTCTTGAAAATTCTTAGATATCATCATTTCAGATATTGCCTCTGACCCATTTTCTCTCTCCTTTTGTTTTGGTACTCCAATTTTAGATAATGTCATTGTATTTTCCACATCTCTCATGCTCTCCTGTATTTTATGCCTTTATTTTTCCTTTCTCTTCATGCTACATTCAAGATCATTTAGCCTGGTTTATCTTCTTAGTGCATAGTAGACATTCAGTAGACCTTTGTTGAATAAAACGAAATAATAACATTTTTTAAAAAAATGTTATTATTACATGAAACCAATGTTCTGTAAGATATAAAACTTGAAAAGACTGATCTAATAAAATTTCTTCATTTTCTGTTGCAAAAACTGAGGTCTGTAGCAGTATCTCTGGCCCTAGAATTCAGATCTGACTCTAAGTCCATCATTCCTTGCAATTCATCACACAATAATGACACAAAATATTAAAATATAGGTAGTATGGGTGAGAGGTCTCCACTATTTTCCCTTATGGAAAGTTATATTATAATTTGAGAAGTAACCTATTTCCTCTTTGATGGTTGATGAGAAGTAAGAAACTTGGACGTGAGGTAGGGAAGGACATGGATGATTACAGAACTAAGCAAGGCGGCTTTGACAGCTCTCAGTAAGATAATGACTTACTAGTTGGAGAGGCCTTAGGGAAATAGCATCTGCTCATTCATCGGTTTCACAAAAGTTGCCCATTAGTGTGACAGGTAACACTTGTAGATTGACAATGAAGTCTTTCCTATAGTAAAGTGAAAGAGAACGTTTAGAGAAAGGTAAGGACTTATGCCAATGCCTGAATAATTAGCCCTAAGATATGAGCCCCGTAGTCTGCTGAAAATAGACTCTTCTGCATGAGTGAGAACAACACTGAAATTAACAGAGAGGTCTGTGAATGCAAACGGTGGGGAGATGTGAATGATGGGGGAGAGTGGAAATACAGAGAAAGGACAAGATAAACCCAAAAACCTCAGCAAGAAGTGTGCGTGTTGGGGGGTGGGGGGCAGAAATGGATTCTTATTGGTTATGAAGAAAGGCCACAAAATACTAATATTTACATATGGATAAATCAATGTAATAGCCTAAAAGCCTTTTATGAAAATTTGGACTAAATTAAGCAAGTTCTAGATTACAGTTTTGAGAGATTTTGTATCTTTTAACTTTTGGCTATTTGAACACAGTTTTAAAAATAATATTTACTCATGCACTTGCTCAATCCTTCCCAGTTGAATTAGCTCTCGATACTAACTATGGGATATAAAAAAAAATGATATTAACTGCACATACATACTTCCCCCACTTCTCCCTATCCCTGGCTTTGCAGCAGTAATCATTTCCATGTACTTGTCAGTTCCTCCCAATTGCCCTGTATGGCACATTGCTTTATCCAAGTACAATACATAGCTATATGATGATAGAAAAAAAAGGAAGGAAATATTTTCATATTCTTCTCTCCTCTTAACTTTGAAACAATAACTACTTCTGACATTTTATCCTTCCTCCCTGTCAGGACAAACTCATCAGTCCCAACTCTCCATGTAACAAGGCTGTAAAGCAGCTCTCCAGAGAGAAAAGTCATTCCCCACTTGTAGAGCAAAGAATGACCAATGACAGGGGTGGAGTTGGGGGTGGGGAGCAGAGGCAGCATTTAAGCCTAAACCACAAACTATGGATACCCTGGTCATGTGTTTCCTGCCTTTATCCCCAAAGGAACAAAGTGAAGAATTCAGACCAGTACGTTCTCTCCTTCCTTTCACCCTAATGGACACTGTCATCCTACCATGGATGGTAAGATCTGACATGTTCTCTGAACACCTTCTTATATCAGGCAGCTGTCTGCATTAAAGCCACCTGTCAGCTTCTCTTGTGTATTAGTCATGTTCCTGAGAAACCAATTGTAGTATTCACTAATCCTTAAAGGTCATGAAATATTATTGATCAGAAATGGGAAAGGTTGGAACTTAGTTGAACATAGTCTCCATCCTCATAGTACAAAATAAAACGGAGCATTGAAAATTTGCTTAATTTTCATCAGTATAGAGAGCCAAACAAGAACATTCTTCCCTTAATGTGTATTTTTTTTTTCTATCTCCCTCCCTTTTGTTTTGGTTATTTGGTTGGAATTTAATCTATTTTATGGCCTCAAATTGATTAGGGTACTTTTTGTCCTGAATTTTTCTACTTTGTTTGCTTAACAACATAATTGATATGCACAAAAAGGTAATTATTCACCCAAACCATTTAATCCTAATCCTCTTCTAAATTTAGAGTTTAATCTAGGAAAAATTTTGAAATTAGCAGCATAGAAAGAGCAATGGCCCATTTTTCAGACAGCCTTGCATCTAGACCAGCTCTTATGCTAACTAGTCCTGAAATTTGGGTAGGTCATTTAACTTGATTTACTATATGTATGTATGTGTGTGTGTGTGTGTGTGTGTGTGTGTGTGTGTATAAACTAATACCTTTCTAAAACAACTAATGAAGTTTCTTACAGAATATGAAATGAGCTAATATATCCAATCCATCTTTCCATCTATCTATCCAACCAACAATTCATCCTTTCAGTCGATATTTATTACTAACATATGCTAGGTACTGAGGATGAAACAGCAAACAAACAAAATAAGTCTGCTTTCATGGCACTTAAATTCTAGTAAAGGAAAACAAATGGCCTATAAATAATGAGCTTATATTGTATGTCAGATGATCATAGGTATTATGGAGAAAAAATTAAGTAGGAAGGGCACTAGAGAGTGATGATATAAATTGGATGTCAGGGGAGGCTTCACAGAGAAGGTGGAATTTGAGCAAAGACCTGAAGGAGGCAAGATGGTGAGCCATGCAAGTGTCTAGGGCCAAGTGTTGCAGCTGAACATGCAGTAAAATTCCTGAGGCAATAATGTGACTGGAATATTCATGCTCTTCTCTCCTCCTAGCTTCAAAACAGTAACTCCAGTGTTTGGAGTGGCTTGAGAAAGGGCAACGTAGTAGATGAGATCAGAGAGATTGTGGGGAGGCAGATAACATATGGCCTTGTAGACCACTGAAAGGACTTAGGCTTTTATTCTGGATGAGATGAGGAACCATGGACGATTTTGGGCAGAGGAGTGGCATGATCTGACTTAGGCTTTGCCTTCTGTGTTGAGAAGAAGCCATATGGGGGAGGAAAGAGAAGGAGTGGAAGTGGAAGCAGAAAGACTACTTAGGAGGCTATTGCCATCACTCTGGACCAGGGTGGTAGCAGGAATGTGGTGAGAAATTGTAAACGCTCATGTGTTTTCAAGGTAGAGTCAGGTAGATTTGCAAACTATTTAGAAAAGAAACAGGAAGAGAAATTTAAAATGATTATATATTATTATGGTCTTTAATAATAAAAAGATGATAAATATTGTAATTCAACAGTGGAAACTAAATAAATGAATGAACAAACTGTATTTTTTTTTTAAAGGATGATTACTGGTCTTGGCCTGAGGGATTTGAACAATGGAGCTGTCAGGTACTGAGATGCTGGGATGCAGTCAACTAGGGGAGGGACTGGTTTGATGGGAAGATAAGCAGGTGTCTGTTTGACTGATGAGTCGGAGATGCTTGTGTCTCGTGCACTGAAGAGCAGGCAAGTAGGAGCCAGACCACACTGAGTCCTTGGACGTGGGGAGGAGGAGATGTGCAGAGAGGACTGAATGGCCACGACATGAGGCAGAATAGTCCAGGCTGCAGGATCATAGTGTTGTTTCTACCCAGAACATTTCCCTGAGACAGAAATAAGTGTCCTATTATGATTGAATGAACCTATTATATGGTTCAAATCTTTAATTGCTTATTCAGCCTTCAGACTAGGCACAATCAGTACCACATCTCACCCGATTACATGTCACCTACTTAATATATTTAGCAATAAGAATAGAAGAGACCTTTGTTGCCCTGCATAGTTACAAATCACACTTAAAAAATTTTTATTTTACTTTATTTTTTTTTTCATTGCACATGTTTATGGGGTAAAATTTGCTGTTTCAATACAGGCATATATTGTGCAATGATCTCATCAGAATAGTTAATGGAACTATCACCTAAATATTTATCATTTCTTTGTAGTTGTAACATTCAAGATCGTCTTTTCTGGCTATCTTGAAATATACAATACAATATTATTAGCTATTTTCACCCCAGAGCACCAGAACTTATTCTTCTTATCTAACTGTAACTTTGTAACTTTGTATCAGCATATACTAAGCACCGTGATATGATACACAGTATGAATGTACCCAGTTATCATAGTGTACTCCATAAATACATACAATTATCATGGGCCAACTAAAAAAAAAGAGAGAGAGAAATAGAGAGTAGAATACTGATTACCAGAGGCAGGGAAAGGGAGGGGGCCGGGTAGAGGCTGGTAGACTGGTACAAAACACACTTTGATGAGTATGTGATTATAAATGTCTTTGAAAACAGTCTCAAGTGAAATCAAATTCTTCTGCTGATATCTCTGCCTTTTTTGTTCTGTATATTTTTGTCCAATCTTTCTGCCTGAGGCTGGAAATTATGCAGGTGAATGTATGTCTTCACTAGTATGCTAACACAGACAGAAGGTCATAATGCTACCATATGTAATTATGTAATAATTTGATAAACAGTCCCATGAGTTTCAGAACAATATCTTTTCTAAGACTGGTTTAGAGTAAAATTAAGAAGTATCAAGAACAATTGTAAAGGCAACTTAAATTCAGTGTCTAAGAATAAATAAACATCTATAATAATTAAAATAGTTATGCTGGGTGGTAGATTATAGGTATTTTCTTGTTCTTTTTTCAATATTTTTATTATTTAAAGATATGCAGAGAAGAACCACTATTATAGTACTATATTTTAGTGAAGTAGTGGACCTGAATATTTGATTTTTAAAAATCTCTCTTTTGAACTTCATGTTAAAACTAGTATTTTTGTGCTAGATGTCATTTTTTCTTGCTGACTACTATGCCCACATTCAAGTGAGGTGACAGAAGGGTAAGGCTGTGACGCCTTGTCCTAACAGACACTGACTTGGACTAAAGCCACTCAGTCGGGCTTCTTTGGGTGCCCTATTCACCTAAGTTTGTTTCAGGAAGGGCAGCCTGAGATGTGCAGTGGGGAAAAGTATGGGCCAGGGTAAAAGAGTCCTCAGAGAGATTAAAAAAAAGAAAAAAACCCATACGGATGGTATAGACTAGTGAGATTGAAATGCAATAAGATGATTTTCTATATTGGGAGAGAAGTTCAGCAGACATTCTTTTTGATCAACAATTTCATTTCCTGGAAGCTCCAGGAGAAGGTTAGGAGTAAAACTTGGGCAAGAGGAGGAATAAAAATACATCTTGTTAGTTTTCTGGGGATTTTCTGTCCTGTGGGTTTCTAGGCTTGAGGTTTTAGGAAATGTCTCTCTGTCTTGTGTGTGTGTGTGTGTGTGTGTACGTGCACCTGCATTGTGCTTAGGAGACAGCTTTGACTTCGCAGACTCAAGGGACAAGGAGGCGTCTACTGAAGAGAGAGAGATCATGGTGCTGGCCACCTAAGGCTTGCTCCAGGCTCAAAGAGAGGAAAATAGATGCAGTGAACAACTGTGGTTTGTTTCCATATGGCATCTCTTCCCTCTTCTTTATTAATAGTGCTCACTTCCTTCGAGGAGCTGCTCCCCCGCTCAATGTGATTTTTGCAAGAATTGTCAATCACCAGCCCTCATCTCCGGTGTAGTGGGTGGGCCTGGGAGCCAAGCTTGTATAAGCAAGGCTCCTCGCTGAAGTTGGGAGGGAGAGTTCTCTGTTTCCCTTTGGACTGTGAGCTGTGAAGATGTGACTTCAAGGTGACCAGCTCGCCCAGAATGTGGAGTGTAGCTGAGAGAATGAAGACAACAAAGACCAGAAGCTGAGATGAGGGGGTGGAAGTAGAGTGGACGGGGTGTGGAGAGGGTGGAAGCTACAGTGTGAGTGTGCTTTACCTTGTCTAAGTCCCGTGTTCCACCAAACCTGGGTACAGTCTACTCCTTCCTTTTCATACTCTGGTTCTATGAGTCAGTAAGTCGCCCTCTTTATTTTTTTAGATTTAAAACAGTTTGAATTTTGTTCTATTATTTTCAGCCAAATAATACAGATTACTATAGGAGAAATGCATACTTTTTTCTAGAAGTCCTAGTCTGTGTTTCCAATACGGGCAAGGAGACAGGTGGGAGAGAATGTACATACGACTAGAGATTTTCTGTGCTGATTCTTTTTTTTTCCTTTCTTTTTCTTTACTTTTTTTCCCCCAGCAATTGAGCATAAGGCAGAAGAGGAGTCCCCATACCACCAGAGGAGAAATAATAATTAACTGAGTTAATAATGAAATTTACTGAAATTACTTATAAGCATTTAAAGTAGAATGTGGCAATTTACATGGGGACTTAATGAAGTGAAAACAGTTGGGTAAGAAAATAGCTAACATTAAACTGTGCCTATTATATCTTCAGCACATGCTAGGCACTTTATATCCATCACTTTGTTTAGTATTTAGGAGAGCCTTATAAAGTAAATGTATAAATTACATATACTTTAGGACATAGCTTAAGCAAAAAGAAAATTCATTGGCTCCCACAATTGGATAGGTCCAAGACTGGAACCGTTTTTAGGAGAAACTTGATTCAGTGCCAAAGTGACCGTCATCAATCAGGGTCCATTTCTGAGTCGGAACCGTGGTGTTGTATAACTCCTGATACACAGAAAACCAGGTGAGTGGTGCCCCCTAGAGTTGTGTAGCCACTCCTGCTACTTTTTCTCATGCTCCCCTTATTCTCAGGCTTGAAACTTGAAGTTCATATAATCACAACACCCTTTAAAGAAAATCCGTACCCAGGATAGTACAAACAAAAGTCCCATAATTGAGTCATATCAATTTTATGCAATTGTGGAAACAGTTAAAGAAATAGTTCCTTGGAATCAGACCATGCTAACATTGAATACCTGCTCTGCCGTTTACTGGCTGTGTGAACTTAGGTATGCCCTTGGCTTCTCAGAACTTCAGGGATGGTCAGTACATTATTGTTGAAATTTAATAAAGGAATTTGCTACCAGAAAAATGGAAGTTATATAACATGATTTGTTTACTATGTTTTTTGAGAGTCTAGAAGCCAACACTTTGCTTCAGGAACTGCAATATACTTAACTCGGAAGCCTTAACTCTTCCGTTGAACTCAGACGGATTCTTTTTTTTTTTTTTTTCATTTTAAAATTACATTGGGATTTTCTTTCAGCAGTAGCCAGACTGCAATCTTACTGAGAGAAAAAGATTGTCACCCAACTTTTGTCTGAGAAACTTCCCTCTGATGGTCTCTTTCCAAGTAGAAAGGGGTTTCATAGAGCTTTTGTTAATTAATTCTAAACTTTTTTCCTTTTATCAAAATTCACAAACTTTTGTGTAATTAGAGCTTTCATAGATAGTTCTAACATTGATTTCCATTGTGCACGAATTTTCCTTTTTAAAAATATCACTTTTTTTCCTGTAGATTTTTAATTTCCTAAAGTGTGCACAAATAGAAACTGTGTATTAAAAACCAGACTCCAATTTAGTACATGTGAAATTATACACATGAAAGGATGTTGACTATCTATCTTTGCCCCTGAACCTCCCTAATTTTCACATCCTGCCCTGTAGACATTTTTACCTGTCCTAACCTGACTTGGGATGTCTTTGATGCTCTCAGCCTGTCTGGGTGACGATCATAATAGGTGGTAATACTCCTTTTGGTATGACTATCACAAAGAGATATTTAGCACAAACACATATGCTCTTAGAATTCACTTCTGGAAAATTAGAGGCAATTTAGAGTTTGTCATCTTAGACTTTTGAACACATACTTATTAACAAGGCTGAAATATCCTAAATACACTGTGAAACTAAAACCTTGCAGAAAATTTCTGTAGTTCAGAGGTTAAGACAGATTTTTGGCTCACTAAGGCATCTTAATGCACAAACCCCTGCTGTAATCCAGTGGCTGAAATATCCTAAATACACTGTGAAACTAAAACCTTGCAGAAAATTTCTGTAGTTCAGAGATTAAGACAGATTTTTGGCTCACTAAGGCATCTTAGTGCACAAACCCCTGCTGTAATCCAGTCCTGTGGTTTTGGGAGATTATCTTTTGTTTTCAGAACTTTCATGTTTTTGAGATATGATAATATAAAAGGAGGAACTCTTAGACATCATCCCTCTCTATTGATAGAGTTCTGCATTGATTCCCATGTCACAACGTTGAAACCACAATGTTGAAACGTTGCCTACTGTGAGAACGCAAGCAGCTTCTTGTAGGAAGCATCAGGTGCTTCATGTTAGATTTTGTGGAGGCTTAGAGGAGTCATGGGAGCTGTCCTCAAATATTTGATGGGTTGTCAGGTGAAGTGAATTCCCTAAAACTGAACTGGAAGTAGAATCAACAGATGGCAGATTTTATAGGGAAAAATATTTTGACTCAATTTAATGAGAAATTTCCTAAGAATTATAGCTGTTCAACAAAGAAACAAGTTTCCCTGAGGTGTTCGAGCAAGGCCATTCATCCTGCCCAGTCCCAGAACCACCACACATATTTTTTATTTTTTAAAGAGTTAAGTATAAATGTTCTAATGAGCATGGGGGACAAGCAGGAAGGAAACATACAGGAGCAAAGTGGCTGGGTGGGAGCTGTGGTGACGAGCTAAGCCCTGTTTAACAGTGCTGCACCTACAGCTTCTATACCATGTGGGAATTAAGACCTAATGTTGCCATATCTGCTGGAGTTTAAGGAAAATAAGACATTGTTTTTTAGACATGAAAACTCTTGATTTTTTAAAAATATTGGCAACTAAAAGCACTTATGAACACAGTGCAGGATTGAAGGTGGGAGCCTAAAGTAAAACTTATCTGAAAATCATATTTGTCCCTCCAGCTACCTTCTTGTGACATCTGGAAGAAGCAAAGAGATAATAAAGTTATGAATAAATAACTACCCTGGTCACAAATGATTGCATGGATGAGAATTCATGGTTTCTGAGTCGTGTACCCCTAACTCGGTCATTGTTTGTGCCATGTAATATCTTGATTGTGGGGCCTGGGTCTACCAAACACATATGCTATTCTCACAGCAGTACAGATCTTGAGAGTCAATACGGCAGTTTAAAATATTCCAGATGCACACTACAGTCAGGGCCCTTCTTTTTTTTTTTTTTTTTTTTTTTTT
>NW_007728250.1:17112-18070 GCF_000696425.1 Galeopterus variegatus | reverse complement strand
GCGCACTAGCGCAGTGCGCCACCGGGCCGGCCCAGTCAGGGCCCTTCTGAATGCTGCCATCAACAATGTCCCATATTGGAGGTACGATGGGACAGTGGAGTCAGACAGACCTGAGATAATATCCCAGTGTCCCTATTCATCAGCAGGTGACCTTGGGAAAATCATTTAATGGACCTGAGCCCTAGGTTCTGGGTCTGAAAAATGGGCACATGGATACTTTTTTCATAAGGTGGTTGTGGGTTTGAGCAGGAGATTTATGAAGCACCCAGCAGAGGTCTGGACACAAAGCTAAAACTCAAGGCAATTACTTCCTTAAATGTTTCTCCAGGATCTCTCTCTCACGCATTTAAATGACTTTTGTTAAAATATTGGCAACTAAAAGCATTTATGAATGCAGTTCAGGATTGAAGGTGGAGTGCTCAAGTAAAGAGTATAAATAATAGACTAAGTTTATTCAGGATAAATAAGTAAACAAATAAATAAATAAAAGATTTAAAGAACAGCAAACATGATCAACGTAACTGACAATCCTCAAAGCACAGTATAAGATGTGCAAAAGAGTAATTAATTCATGTGAAAAGTGGTGACAAGTTGGGCAGGGTCTTTGTGATATTTGTTTGTCATGAGCCTTGTACCCCCAGGATCTAAGGTCCCAGAGGCAGAACCAGGCTTGTCTAGTGCTAAGTGTCTTGTTAGTACAAGTATACTTAAAACCCCAGGTGAATGCCCAACTGAAAAGAAACACAAACAACAGGGACGCTGCCCACTGGATGACGCATCTGTCAAATTCTCCTTCCAAGTGCTCCAGAAGAAGAAAAGATCCTGCTGCCCTCTGCTCTCGATACTTCATATCCTGCCATTTCCTGAAAGGCTCTTGACATTGGAGGGAAAGACTATGGGTGTAGTTTCGCTGGTTTGGATTACACATGCTCACGAAGGTCTCTAGAACTGTGGGAGA
>NW_007728250.1:14958-16395 GCF_000696425.1 Galeopterus variegatus | reverse complement strand
GGGTGTAGTTTCGCTGGTTTGGATTACACATGCTCACGAAGGTCTCTAGAACTGTGGGAGAGGGAAATTTTTTTACTGTAAAAATTTCATTTGGGGTCCCTTAGGGCCCTTGTTGTCATGCTTTGTGTCTAACAGCCCTATACCACCTTTCTAGCTGTTACTGATTATCCTTTGCTGAACTTCTCTCATTTCCATGTCTAGAGACAATGTCCAGACCTGCATGCCTCCTCCTCCTAGTCTAGGACGGGTGAGCCAGCTGTCATCTGGAACTCCTGTCCTGAGTGGTTCAGAGTCCATGATGCTCACATGGCTGCCACTGAGAACATGTCACTTCATGGGAAACTTTGGGGAGTTGTCATTCTGTGTAATCAATTCCCTATCAGTACAGTCTGTGTGGATTTTTTCAGAATGTTATAAGATACATTCTTTTCTCACTGCTTTGTCTACTTTTTAAATAAGATTCTAAAGTTCATTAGTGCATTAAATAAATGATCTCAGGAAATGACAGTGATGCTAGTGGAATCTGGCTGATTCCAGCTGTATTCAGAGAAAAATGTGCACAGATACATAGTTGTCTGGAAATCACCCCGTTTATAAGCTGCTATGACATTACAGAGTGGGAAAAAGACAGTAATTTTACTCTTATCACTAAGTAAATATTTGTCCTACACCCACACATAGAAGTCATGTCTGGGTTCCATTTCACAACATATAACCTAAAACAGGTATGGTTAAAAACACGGAGCATCGCTCCCACAGCTAAAAGGACTGCACAGGTCAATATTTACTCTGTAATTTATGAAGAACTGAATGTTCATTATTTGGGAGTTGGGGAGAGCTAGAGTTAGAATAGAGAAGGAGATAATTTAATTACTTTTATAAAATCAGAACAGCTTTTATGGAGAAGATACATGTGTATACATTCTTTAAAGTAAGAGAAAGTAAAGCTTGGTGAAGAGCTCTGAAAAAGTTAGAAAGTGAAAAGAAAATGTTGATCTGGTCATCACTCGGTACACCTTATTGGACCTTTTAGTTGAGAGAGGGTATGAGCCTCCTGATGCTTGAGGAGATTTGGTGAGCAGGATTCCAGAGACAGCACTCAGGTTTCAATCTTGAAAGTTGCTTAAAATCTAGTGGGATCAGGGCTGCCTTTAATAGGACAGTGCAAGGTCTTCTGCTCCCCACATGACACCTTCTGGGTTCTCTGAGCAGGCGTCACCCTAATTGGGATCAGACTTCTAACTGACAAGGCCTGGTAAATTGCTCCCACTGGAAGTCTGACAGCACCCACTAACCTATAGCAATGCCTGGTCACCAGTTTTAGGTAAAACTGTTATTGAATAGATTCTTCACTCTTTCCTCCTTATAATGTTATATTCACACAAATTTCATTTCACATTTATAATTCATTCTTCCTTAATTTCTACTCCCCCCCCC
>NW_007728250.1:11714-14180 GCF_000696425.1 Galeopterus variegatus | reverse complement strand
CCCCCCCCCATTATGTCAAGACTTTTCAAATGTTTCTTAGTTTGTTTATTTATCTGTTCCATTCCTTCCCTATTATAATATTTCTTTTGCTCCAAATGTTGCTCACCATTTTGGCATTAGTCTTTACAAACATATGTAAAACAATCTTACATTTGTGGAGAACAATTATCCACATTTAAATGTCTTCTGGTATTTTTGATTTCTTTATGAGACTGTAAAAGAAGAAAGAAAATAACCAAATTTTGTGTTACTCCCTTTACCCTCATCACAAAGCAGAGATCCATGTCTGTAAATCTGCTTCCCCATTGGATTTTCCCAGCCTCAATGAACATCAACCACCATTCACCAAGTCGCCCAAGGAAGAATGACCCAAGATTGACACCTCTCTTATTCTCCAAATCCGCTGTCCCCAAGTACTTCACTTTATACACCCCCAGAATCTCTCATATCCACCCCCTCCTCCCTGCTGCCTCTGCTCCAATTTACAGACTCTATGTCAGTTGCCTTCTGTGTCTGATCTCACCTCCTCCATCCATTTAATAAATATTCTGGAGATTTTACTATGAACTCTGTTGGGTCTTCATCATGTTGAGCCTTGACTGACATGGTCAGTATCCTAACGTAGTTTATACCGTAGTTTTGTGGGGGAGGGAAATGTGAATCAAATGATCACAAAAAATATTAAATACAGAATCTCAGCTGCCATAGTAAGTTTTCCAAGGTGCAAATCTCTTCACAGTGCTTAATGTTCCACAGTATCTTCCCATTTCCTTTAGGATAAAAATCTCAGACCCACTGAGGCATACCAGGTTCTTCACACTCTGGTCCCTAAGTGTCTTTCCACCCCTGTCCCCTGACATCATCACCTTCCCCCACCTCAGCACCTCAACAATCACCAAACAGTTTAGATCATGCTGCAGCAGCCTGCTGTTCTTACGCTTTTTCTTCTGTTTGTATGTTTTTCTTCCTGTCTAGAACCTCTGTCCTCTCTGCTAGGTTAAAATGGATTCATTTTCCCAGACTCAACTTAAACATCAATTCTACTTTCTGAAAACATTCGTGTCCTCCTCTTACCCTTCTTGGCTTTCCACAGGTGACATTGGTCCACCTTCATGTTCCTCTGTACCTTACATAGACTTGAATCACATTCCTATAATACTTTGTTATACTTATATATTCATGTGAGCATCTTACCCACTACATAAGAAATGCCTTGAGGTTACAGCCTGTTTTATTTATTGTCTCTGCATCCTCAAGCCAAACCTACGGTTGGCAAATGATAAATAGTTAATAACAAATGAATATGTGAATGAATAAATATAGATTTATTGAGCGCTTGTTCTATACACTGTTCTAAATATTTTACATGTTTTAATCCTGTCAACACCCAAAAGGAAGGTAATATTATTGTTTTCATTTACAGATGGGGTAATCAAATTTTAAAAAATTCAGAAAACTTGCCCATGCTTACAGAAGTTGTAAGGGATGGAGCTTGGACATGAGTAGGAATGGTAAGGCTGAGCAAATGAATAGCTGGATAAATGAATTCAGAAAATTTGAAATAACTCCATATAATTTAATTGTTCTTTTTTGTTACAAAGGAGGAAATGATTTGTGGTTGGCACTTCTCTGAATCTAACTGACCAGGACTTTGGGTAAGGTGTCTGGCTTTACTTTATTCATTAGATAGGAGATCCCAGAGTATCTTTCTTATAGGGCTGTAGAGAGGATTAAATGAGCTGATCCATGTGAAGTGCTAACATGGTATAGGGCACATGGTAAATGCTTCATAAATATCAATTGCTCTTATTTTTAATCACACTAGGAATTCTTTTTTCTCCTTTTCTTAATTTTCAGAACATTACAAAAGACATTGAATAGACAGTAGAATACAAAACATAATAACACAACCCTCCATGTACTTAACACCTAGGTTCAACATTACTTAACAAGCTACAAATCCCTTGGAAAGTCATAACATTATAACACTTTACAGTTACTGTTGAAACCTCTTCCAGTCCCTCCTTCCCAGAGGTAATGACTATACAGACATTTGTGCTTATTCTTCCCATTTATTATTTTTAATAATTTTATTACATATATATTTATTAAAAAACAATATATACATGTGTTTGGTGTGCTATTGAGACTTACATAAAATGTATTATGTTCTATATACTTTTTTTTGCAACTTGCTTTTTCACTTAGTATTACATTACTGAAATTTATAAATTTGGACACACATATAACTGGTTCATTCATTTTAATATTCTATTATGTTGATATACTACCTATTTATTCATCTTCTTTTGAATGCATGTTTCTTTAAAAAATTTTTTTTAGCTATGGAAAACAATGCTCATTGGATCTCCTCATTCATGTCTTACCACGTGTACGTGGAAGAATTTCTTTTATCCCTTCTCAACTAGGGTTCTGTAAGAGAATTAAGCCCTACTGCTCTAAAGT